>NC_046640.1:0-136982 GCF_900324485.2 Mastacembelus armatus
AACACACTTGTTTTGAATTCAAAAATCCTCATGATAATGACATAAAGCATTTTCTAAAACAATAGGTGCAGCCAAAGTATTCACAGAGGCTTCATTCAACTCATTTACACTCAAAACATGTGAAATGAACACTGATTTAAACAGCAGACGCTTCTCTCGTCCTATAGAATTTGTCCTCGTTCAATGAACGAGGACAAATACTGCTCTGAAACAGCTGCGACTCGTTTCTTTGCACAGACATAACTACATGAAGCGGTACAGTTGATATTCACTTTGGATATGGATTATCATGCCCATGCCCAAAAATCATCGTGATATTACTATAATGCATTTTCTAAACTCAATAAGGTGCTGCCAAAAATATTCACAGAGGCTTCATTTCAACTCATTTACACTCAAAACATGTGAAATGAACACAGATTTAAACAGCAGACGCTTCTCTCGTCCTATATGGCTTCAGTCTCGTTCAATGAACGATGACAAATACTGCTCTGAGACAGCTGCGACTCGTTTCGTTGCATAGACATAACTACATGAAGCGGCACAGTTGATATTCACTTTGGATATGGATTATCATGCCCATGCCCAAATATCATCATGATAATAATATAATGCATTTTCTAAAATCAATAAGGTGCTGCCAAAAGTATTCACAGAGCCTTCATTTCAACTCATTTACACTCAAAACATGTGAAATGAACACATTGATTTAAACAGCAGACGCGTCTCTCGTTGTCCTATATGGCTTCAGTCTCGTTCAATGAACGCTGACTACAGCGCAGAACGAGCTGCGAGTTGAGTCGTTGCACAGTCATAACTACATGAAGCGGTACAATGGATACGTTAAGTTGATATTCACTTTGGATGTTAACTATCATTTGTTGGGCACGGCGTACTAGCAATGCAGTCGTCCTGGTCAGGCGGAGAAACTTTCAGTTCCTGTTAACGCAGTCATGATTGAAAACTGCTGGGGCTCCAGCGAAAACTTCAGGGGGACATCCAGAAAGCCGTGCCCAGTCCTACCGCACTCTGCTCGGCTTAGACAGCTGCCAATCCCCGCTCTGATCACACTGTCATTTTTGAGTTCTCTGCGCCCCTGCTGCAAAACCACTTGTTTTGAATTAAAAAAAGTCCTCATGATAATGATATAATGCATTTCCTAAAAACAATAAGGTGCAGCCAAAAGTATTCACAGAGGCTTCATTTCAACTCATTTACACTCAAAACATGTGAAATGAACACACTGAGTTAAACAGCAGACGCGTCTCTCGTTGTCCTATATGGCTTCAGTCTCGTTCAATGAACGCTGACTACAGCGCAGAACGAGCTGCGACTTAATTCGTTGCACAGTCATAACTACATGAAGCGGTACAGTGGATACGTTAAGTTGATGTTCACTTTGGATGTTGACTATCATTTGTTGTGCACGGCATACTAGCAATGCAGTCGTCCTGGTCAGGAGGAGAAACTTTCAGTTCCTGTTAACGCAGTCATGATTGAAAATTGCTGGGGCTCCAGCGAGAACTTCAGGGGGACATCCAGAAAGCCGTGCCCAGTCCTACCGCACTATGCTCGGCTTACACAGGTGCCAATCCCCGCTCTGATCACACTGTCATTTTTGAATTCTCTGCGCCCCTGCTGCAAAACCACTTGTTTTGAATTCAAAAATCCTCATGATAATGACATAAAGCATTTTCTAAAAACAATAAGGTGCAGCCAAAAGTATTCACAGAGGCTTCATTTCAACTCATTTACACTCAAAACATGTGAAATGAACACTGATTTAAACAGCAGACGCTTCTCTCGTCCTATAGGAATTCAGTCTCGTTCAATGAACGAGGACAAATACTGCTCTGAAACAGCTGCGACTCGTTTCTTTGCACAGACATAAGTACATGAAGCGGTACAGTTGATATTCACTTTGGATATGGATTATCATGCCCATGCCCAAAATCATCGTGATATTAATATAATGCATTTTCTAAACTCAATAAGGTGCAGCCAAAAGTATTCACAGAGGCTTCATTTCAACTCATTTACACTCAAAACATGTGAAATGAACACAGATTTAAACAGCAGACGCTTCTCTCGTCCTATATGGCTTCAGTCTCGTTCAATGAACGATGACAAATACTGCTCTGAGACAGCTGCGACTCGTTTCTTTGCATAGACATAACTACATGAAGCGGCACAGTTGATATTCACTTTGGATATGGATTATCATGCCCATGCCCAAATATCATCATGATAATAATATAATGCATTTCCTAAAAACAATAAGGTGCAGCCAAAAGTATTCACAGAGGCTTCATTTCAACTCATTTACACTCAAAACATGTGAAATGAACACAGATTTAAACAGCAGACGCGTCTCTCGTTGTCCTATATGGCTTCAGTCTCGTTCAATGAACGCTGACTACAGCGCAGAACGAGCTGCGACTTGAGTCGTTGCACAGTCATAACTACATGAAGCGGTACAATGGATACGTTAAGTTGATATTCACTTTGGATGTTAACTATCATTTGTTGGGCACGGCGTACTAGCAATGCAGTCGTCCTGGTCAGGCGGAGAAACCTTCCGTGCATGTTAACGCAGTCATGATTGAAAACCGCTGGGGCTCCAGCGAAAACTTCAGGGGGACATCCAGAAAGCCGTGCCCAGTCCTACCGCACTCTGCTCGGCTTTCACAGGTGCCAATCCCCGCTCTGATCACACTGTCATTTTTGAATTCTCTGCACCCCTGCTGCAAAACCACTTGTTTTGAATTTTAAAAATCCTCATGATAATGCTATAGTGCATTTTCTAAAAGCAATAAGATGCAGCCAAAAGTATTCACAGAGGCTTCATTTCAACTCATTCACACTCAAAACATGAGGTGGTACAGTGGATTTCGTTAAGTTGATATTCACTTTGGATATGGATTATCATTTTTTGGGCATGGCATAGTAGCAATGCAGTCATCCTGGTCAGGCGGAGAAACTTTCTACTGGTGCTCCAGCGAAAACCTCAGGGGGACATCCAACAAGCCGTGCACAGTCCAAATTGACCATGATTGGCTTACACAGGTGCCAGTCTCCGCACTGATCACACTCATTTTTGCATTCTCTGCATTCTGTGCCAGTTTGCACAGCTTCAAACTTCTGAAAAGGTGTCTTTTCAGCACTGTAGCTTGGCTGACAAAAAATCACAGCTCCGTTGAGCCCAATGTTCCCTTAGGTCTCAGCAATTTTTTAGTTTCTTTACAAATGAAATCAGATAATGGACTTGTTCTATACTTGTCCTCCTACACCTTAGTGCTGCATTCGACACCATTGACCACAACATCTTATTACAGAGACTGGAGCATGTGACTGGTCTCAGAGGAACAGCGTTAAAATGGTTCCAATCCTATTTATCGGACAGATTCCAGTTTGTTCATGTCCATGATGAACCTTCCACTCGAACAAAAGTTAGTTATGGAGTTCCACAAGGCTCTTTGCTAGGACCGATTCTGTTCACCCTGTACATTCTTCCTCTAGGCTATGTCATTAGGAAGCACTCTATTAATTATCACTGCTATGCAGAGGACACTCAGTTTTATCTATCTATCAAACCTGTTAACACAAACCAGTTAACCAGACTTCAAGCCTGTCTAACTGACATAAAGGCCTGGATGACCAGTAACTTTTTACTTTTAAACTCGGAGAAAACAGAAGTCATTGTATTTGGGCCAAAAAATCTCAGAAATAACTTTTCTAAAATTATAGCTACTCTAGATGGCATAGCCCTGGCCTCCAGCACTACTGTAAAAAACCTTGGAGTTATTTTTGGCCATGTCCTTTAACTCACACATAAAACAAATCTCCAAAACTGCATTCTTTCACCTGCGCAACATTTCCAAAATTAGGAGCTTCCTGTCTCAAAATGATGCAGATAAACTAGTCTGTGGTTTTGAAAAACTAGAAAGTTCAGAAAAAGTTCAGAAAAAGTAGTCCATGCATTTGTTACCTCAAGGCAAGATATTGCCTTAAACGCCTCCAATTAATCCAGAATGCCGCAGTCAGAGTCCTGACAGGAACCAGCAAGAGAGATCATATTTCTCCTATATTGGCTTCTCTTCATTGGCTCCCTGTAAAATATAGAATAGAATTTAAAATCCTTCTTCTCACATACAAATTCCTTCATAATCAAGCTCCTTCATACCTTAAAGACCTCATAGTACCATATTATCCCAATAGACCACTTCGCTCTCAGAGTGCAGGTCTACTTGTGGTTCCCAGAGTTTCCAGAAGCAGAATGGGAGGCAGAGCCTTTAGTTATCAAGCTCCTCTCCTGTGGAACCAGCTCCCAGCCTGGGTTCAGGAGGCAGACACTCTCTGTACTTTTAAGGCGAGACTTAAAACCTTCCTCTTTGACAAAGCATATATACAGGCAACCCTGAACCATCCCCTTAGTTATGCTGCTATAGGCCTAGACTGCCCGAGGACCATCGGTGCACTGAGCTCCCCTACCCTAACCCCCCCCCTCCCTTTTCCCTTCCCCTCCCCTATCTTCTCTCCTCCCACCTCATGTATATTCCACCATTGAATGTCAGTAACCTTGTGCTCTCTCTCTCCCCTAGTTTGTGCTCTCTCCTTCTCTCTCTGTTCTCTCTGTACCTTCTGCAGGTGTCCCTGGTCCTGGAGCTGTATATCGCTGATATGCAGTTACTGGTCCTACCAACTTGCAGTGTCTATTTGTTGTTTATTGTTGCTGTTCTTTTCTCTCTGCTCTATCCACTCACCCCAACCGGTCGAGGCAGATGGCCACCCAAAGTGAGCCCGGTTCTGCTGGAGGCTTTTTCTTCCGTCAAAGGGAGTTTTTCCTCTCCACTGTCGCCAAGTGCTTGCTCATAAGGGAATTGTTGGGTTTTTAGTTTTAGTTTTTGTAAAGTGCCTTGAGATGATTTGTATTGTGATTTGGCGCTGTACAAATAAAATTGAATTGAATTGAATTGAATTAAAACTCACGGTACATCGCGTAGCTCTTAAAGTCGGATGCTTTGGTGTCGGGTGAGAACGTGTTGGTATCGGCTGCACGAGGGCTCGAATGTCCGAGATCCCTTCGGTCGTACTCCCTCCCTCTCAGTGGATGCTTGCATCCAACCGTTTTTCTCGGTGAATGCGAAGGACCCGGAGTTTCTTTTCGGCCGTACTTCCTCCCTCTCAGTGGATGCTCGCATCTGAGTGCGTCTCTCGGTGAATGCGAAGTTCTCGGAGTTTCTTTTCGGCCGTGCGAAGCCCTAGCGGTGCTATGGCCAGAGCAGCAATTTTCACCCAGATTGGCTCGGTGAGTGGACTGGTACAACTTCTCCCCCGGAACCGCTTCAGAGTGATACGCGTAATCGGGACTCTTCTGACGACTCGAGTGTCCCACATTGTCGTCGCCGTCCTTGCTTTTGCTCGAGCTAACGACAGGCAAGTAGGCGGGTCCGTTCAGCCACTTTATCAAAGTCATTGAGAAATAGGGATGTGCTTCGATCAACCTCTTTGAAATACCCATCGTCCGCAGCATGCTCTCAGGCAAAACTGCAAACAACATAGGCTTTAGGTCTTTGAGTTTCTCTCGGTCTTCTGAGGTGGCATGTTCTGTGAAAAACTCAGCTACGAAGTTATCTATGAGTATGTGAAATTTTGGATCCTTGATTCTCTCTGTGTTCACCTGGGGAGCGTATTTGGTACGTACTTGGTGTAGCTCACAGTCACCGTAACTCAAGACAATACTGATGTATGCTTAAGTTAATAGTACTCCAAATCGCAAAACTCAGACTCTATGGTCGATAAACCCCTTTCTTGGTCAAGAGCAGTGAAAAGTCACAAAAACCATATGCACACAAACATACATGTTTCAGTTGAACAAAAAAAAAACAAAATAAAGAAAAAACCACAGCGGCTGGAATTAAAAAAAAAAACAATGACAGAACTCAAGTTCTTTTTGGGCTTCCAGAGTTTTTATCCGAAATATGGGCTCAGCACGGGGGCTGAAACCGCATCCCACTGAGCGACCCTCAGCTGATGATTCAGTGGAATCCGAGAGCGTCATGGCCTGCATGCTTTTGTGCAACTCGCACGAATCTCTTTTACCGAGATACGTTTCTCCCGTCCACAGAGCGAAGTAATTATTCTCGAAACCTTTTTCATCATCTTCCTCGCTGTTATTTTCTTCTCCATCTTCACTTTCCTCTTCATCGTCTTCTTTGCTGTCCTCTTTGTCATCATAAACATATGGTATCCTGTGTTCATATCCATCGGGAACCCGAGGTCTTTGATTTCTCCTAGCGCTTGTTCCCGCTAGCCTTGAATGGGTCTCCTATGGAATCGAGGACACTCTTTTCAAACTCCTGAACGTAAAGACTGTGATTGCTTTGTTTTTCGTTGTCTCTCTTCTTCAGTGTCTCCGAATCTCTGGTTTCCCCTGAGGACCGAGCTGAATG
The DNA here is from genome assembly GCF_900324485.2 of Mastacembelus armatus. Taxonomy (NCBI): domain Eukaryota; kingdom Metazoa; phylum Chordata; class Actinopteri; order Synbranchiformes; family Mastacembelidae; genus Mastacembelus; species Mastacembelus armatus. Next base: position 6,453 of record NC_046640.1, read on the forward strand.
GACGGAGAAGCGTGGGCATGCAAGTGTAATAAGCATCGCCGCTCATGAGAGGGTCTTTGGTCAACGTTCCGCCGAGCCCTTGGAGGCTCTGAGAGCATCCGGTCGTGAACAGGTAAGGTCTGCGGTACCCACTCGCGCTGTCTGACTCAGGGCAGAACCCGTTGACGGCGTCGGCGATCACCATGTCGTAGGGCCCCTCTCCGCCGTCCACGTGTACGTCGCCTCCTCGTACGCCTTTCATGCCCGAGTAGTACGCTGTGTCCTATGACATGCTTTTGTATCACCTTGTGCGTCAAAACGGTGCTGTAGTGCATCCCCAGCAGCACCTTTGCCAGGTTGTTGCTGATCTCGGCCAGCTTCTTAAGCCTGATTGCCCACATGTACGTCACTACCGATGTCTCGTGAAATCCCATTGTCCGACAGCTCCTGAGGCAGTGGTTTCGAAATGCTCGCTGACGTCCTCGGCGCACACCAAGGGGTGAACTTTGGAGAAGATGCAGTTGCCCAGCAGGCACGCCACCGTGGGCATGAGGGTCGTGTCGTTGATGCTGTTCTCGGGGCAAGTTCCTATCACGGGGTCCATACTGTAGCTGATGATGCACAGCGTACTCGCCCTGTTTAGCCGGAGCCTGTCGAAGATACACGCGAGCCCCTAAGCTCGGCAGAATGATCCAGTACATGAGGTTGCAATAGTCCACCTCGTCCAAGGTGAAGCTCGTCGGGTATCCACAATCCGACAGAGCGTTACCCGCATCGAGACGATCATGGAATTGGTCCTGTCTCCCACCACACTCTTAAACAACGTGAGCACGTCATTAGTCAGCCCTTCCAGTTGGAGCATTTTTCTCTGAGCGTTTCTCCTCAGTGAATTCGGCGGCCGGATCTCCGCATTCTTTGGCGCTGAGTGCTTTGCGCACATACACCGCGCATATGGGATCAGACAGCCACGACCAAAACTGCCTGCCCTTGGTCCAGTTAGAATTATCCAATTGAGGCACATGTTGCCCTCTGAGAATCGCGTCTCTTATCCGCAACATCAACTCTGCTCCTTGCTCCAGCGTGACGTCTTCATCACTACTTGCTTTGCGTGTTCCGTATCTCCGAATCGTGCCAACAGTTCGCTGCCAATCTGGGCGATCTCGTTGGCTATGTTGTTCATCGAAGAGGAGTTAAAGAGCGCCACTCTGGGTCTCATGACCCACCGAGCCAGCTGTACGGTCGACTGGGCGGCCGACTGTGCGGCTGCTGCACGAGGGACAGGACCATGTTGCGCGTGTCGAACTCCAACAGCGAAGCGGGGTTCTTTAACTTTTGATACCAGTCGTTGGTGTGAGCAAGCACGGCCATCCGCTCCGCGGTTATCTCCTGGACGCCGTTTCTCATGAGCTTGTTCAACTCTGCTTGCAGTTTTTCTCTACACTCCTTCCCGAATAACTCTCTCGGATTTCCATGCCGGTAAGTCAGACCTGTTCCCAGTGCACGTTGGACTCCGGCAGGGCTGCCCTTTGTCACCGGTTCTGTTCATTACTTTTATGCACAGAATTTCTAGGCGCAGCCAGGGGCCGGAGGGAGTCCAGTTCGGGGACCACAGGATTTCATCTCTGCTTTTTGCAGATGATGTTGTCCTGCTGGCTCCATCGAGCCAGGATCTCCAGCGTTCACTGGGGCGGTTTGCAACCGAGTGTGAAGCGGCTGGGATGAGAATCAGCACCTCCAAGTCCGAGGCCATGGTACTCAACCGGAAAAAGGTGGTTTGCCATCTCCAGGCCAGGGGAGAGATCCTGCCTCAAGTGGAGGAGTTTAAGTATCTCGGGGTCTTGTTCACGAGTGAGGGAAGGACGGAACGTGAGATTGACAGACGGATCGGGGCATCAGCAGCAGTAATGCGGTCGGTGTACCGGTCCGTTGTGGTGAAGAAGGAGCTGAGCCAGAAGGCGAAGCTCTCGATTTACCGGTCAATCTACGTTCCCACTCTCACCTATGGTCATGAGCTTTGGGTCATGACCGAAAGAACGAGATCGCGGATACAAGCGGCTGAAATGAGCTTCCTCCGCAGGGTGGCCGGGCGCTCCCTTAGAGATAGGGTGAGGAGCTCGGTCACCCGGGAGGAGCTCGGAGTAGAGCCGCTGCTCCTCCACATCGAGAGGAGTCAGTTGAGGTGGCTCGGGCATCTGTTTCGGATGCCTCCTGGGCGCCTTCCTGGGGAGGTGTTCCGGGCATGTCCCACCGGGAGGAGGCCCCGGGGAAGACCCAGGACACGCTGGAGGGACTATGTCTCCCGGCTGGCCTGGGAACGCCTCGGTGTCCCCCCGGAAGAGCTGGAGGAAGTGTCCAGGGAGAAGGAAGTCTGGGTATCCCTGATTCGGCTACTGCCCCCGCGACCCGGCCCCGGATAAGCGGTAGAAAATGGATGGATGGATGGATGGATTTCCATGCCGATGAAGTTCCCTGAGCGTCACTTGGACGACGGAGCTGTCGTAGCTGTGCAGGTAGGAGACCATTGAGCAACTTGCTTCTAGTTGATCTCGTCGGTGTCCGAAGACAAGAGCACGTTGGATGCAACGACCTGGTTCAGAGCAGGAGCAGTGCAGTCCACTGTGAAATATTCCCATTTGAAACCTTGGGTGTTACAGAAGGCTTTGTACTCAGTGGAAGTATCTGTTGTGCTCCATCTGCACCACGTGGATGCGCGTGATAGGAATCTTGTGACATCCCCTGCCGCTGACGTGTACATAGTTCACCTTCATTTCGGTACTCTTGTGTCGAAAGCTGGACTCTTCGGTGAAAGGCAAGATGTTGTTGCCCAGGGCGTGTCTTGCGACCTGTTGCTCCATTGTGATTTCGTAGGTTCCATCGCCTCACGAAATCTCGTTGGTCGCGCTGTACACCTCTGAGGTTATATGAGTCTGAATCCCCGTGTTACGGCTCTGAGAGATCACCTTGAACAGAGTGACACTCAGCTTGTATTGACGCAAGAATCGAGTTGCCCGTAGGTACTTTCTTGTCCGGAACCATCATCAGGCCTGCCAGCAGACGACTGGTGTCTCTTTGTTGTCTGAAAAGAGACACCCCCATGTGGGCTTGCAATAGCTTCACCGTAGCTTCGGCTGAGATCGAACTGTTCGATGCCGAGGGTCTGATCATATTGTCTATCATGTACAAGGAGAACGCGGCTGCAGGGCTGTCCAGAATATCTGGAGCATTGACCAGTCTTTTGATCACCTCTAATGGTTTTAGCTTGTAGGTGCTAGGATCCATCGTGGCTCATGGTTGCTGCTCGAAGGTGATGGATGGGGTTACAACGAAAGTAACCGAAAGCGGGGAAGGAAAAAAAAAAGAAACAAAGGTCTACGTGAATTACAAAAAGGTCCCGATTCACTTCTTTTAGGATGGGTAAAATATCAATAGTAGCAGTAGTAGAAGGAGAAGGAGATTCAGGAGCAAACCGTTAGCGGAAGCGTCGATGACCTTCCTTTTCCGCCTAGACAACTTGAGCACTTGGTCTCGAACCCGGTCTCGAACCCGGTCGGTGCCCCGACTGCGGTCCTCATCGTATTCGTCCTCGTAGCGGCTGTCTTCGTAGTCGAGTTCCCAACGAGGTGAAACTTCGCCTGTTGCTACATAAGAAACACAGCGTTTTGAACAGCATCCAAAACATCCCTCCATAGTTGACGGAGATCTGATCCACTAGATCCCAAATTAAGTATAACACAAAGCGAGTACGCTCACATTAACCCATCCGCACGTTCTGTGCATAAGTGCGAAATCTAGATCATGTTGGCGACGATCTGCTGGTGTAGCGAGCGAAGCTGCCGAAGCGAGTCGGTTTTGGCCTTGCTAGCTCTGGAGGTCTGGAGGACAGGGGGGATCCAAGGGATCTAGAGTCGTTCCGAGATGGGCAATGCAGACGCGACCGCTCGCTCTTCTCCGAAGGCGAGGGCTGTCTGGACGAAGACTGTTACAGGCACTGTTACGGGCTGATCCCCGTGCACCGAGACGTCGAGTCCTGGAAATACGTTGGCGAAGATCCTCAGCTGGCCGTCACGATAGAAGAGATCATCAACACCTTCAGTCCGGCTCTCTCCGTGGAGTTGCTTCTGTACAATGTATTGGGGAGCAACAGCCAGAGCGCCACTTGCCTGGTGAGATATCTGGTCACCTGTTAAGCCACCAACGGCTCGTGTGAACACATGCGCTGATGAATGCAAAAGGGGAGAGGTGGAGAAGATCAGGTGCTATTGAAGATGGCAGAGGACATAGCAAGATGCATGGAATGGACTCCCGCGGATCCTTTGTGTAGAGACGAGGGGGAGTGCGATGAGGACGAAGAGCCCCTCACGGAGCTAGGTGCTGATGTGAAACTGGTCTATGTAGTTACCCTTCTTCCATCAGCGTGGCGCATCTGGAAGAAATCCTGAGCATATGGACCAATTTCTGGAGAAGCGTCTGGATTCAGTCAGTTCAACAGGAGACACAATATGCTACAGTACAACAACAGGGACATGGTGAGAGAGCTGGAATCTGTTTCACCCATGCACATATTCCATTGAGTGCTGGTTACGCTCCTCAACACCTCGGGGTGTTCGCGGACAGCCTGTCCAGGAGGAAGCCTGATGCCTCCCTCACAGTAAACGACATCATTCTCACCAAGGACGTTTTCATCATGTGTACTCTGATCAGCTCGGGCACCGAGGAGATCATGGCACTTGCGTTTGCACTGCGATTTAGCGTACTCCTCATCTTTTGACTGAACGCTATGATTCTCAGCAACTTCTGTGTCATGGTTAATGTTCTTAAAAGACATCGTCATCCCCACTCTCCTCTTGCCTTCATTATTCTTTGTTGTAGCATTTTTAGCCTGCATCCCCCCAATAAAGCGTTTTTGTGAAAATTTTCATACGCTGAAGTGCTCGACACGGCTGCTTCATTAGATTCAGTCTGGCTTTCTTAGGTGAAGACAAATCGCGAGCAGCATGCATGCAGATAGCTGCAGCTCATTGTTTGACCGGTACGAATGCAAGATACAAGAAGCAGTGCGAATGCTAGATACGGAACATAGTCCGATGGAGTATGACGACACTGGTCAAGGGAGACAACCCTCGACCATGAGGCATATTTGCACACCTGTAAAACACAAGCTACTTTTGCCTCATCATGACCTGAAGAGCGAGCAGTGCACAAAGAGCAAGGAACGCATCAAAGATATGGGACGGGGCTCACAGAACACGAGCCCTACGAAAATACCACGGTCGAGGTTCCGCGATTGCCATTTCAGGGGTCTCGGGCATCGAGGCAGCAGGAGGACGCTCGTGTGAATGTAAAAGTAGAACCTGGTGTGTATGATGAGGAAGAAAGACTCCTGCTCTATTCTCATACCCAACATTATCTACGAGCACGCCGGTCCTGACGTGAAATGCATACAGCTGGGCAGCTGTAAGAAATTAGCAAAGACGCTATGTGAGATACTACAGGTTAGCGACACCTTATCCGACGTGTTATACACTCGGCTCCACCTCATCATCTAACGGAGAGAGCCCTGAAGTGCACCTTAGTGGTATTCCAGGTGAAATCGGGAAAGCGTGTAGTGTATGGGGACAGTGGTGCTTGTGTCTATGGAATTCTGATGAAGTCAGAAAAACAGTACTACATGATCGTGGCTTTACAGAACAAAATAATACATGCATGATCATAAAATCATTCTGTGTATTGTTTCCTCCTGCTCAGCACACAGCAAAACTATATGTACATAAATTTATAAACCGTTCCAATTCAAAACCAACACTGCACACAGGTGAAGTATCTATGTGGAACATACGCTATTACGCAGCATAGAGTATTTTGATACTCATGATTGGCTCATTGCACACTCCACAGCGCTGGTAGCACGGACATACAATGTGGTTGCATGTGGAAACCCAGCATTTGCGCTCCTTGCACATACAGCACGTAAAGTTGAAGTCGGGGGGTACGTAGAATACATTGTACATTGGTGATGCTTTCCTTTTGAGTAGGGACTGTTCTATCACGACATTGCATTTGCTGCATTTCTCCAGCAGTGAAAAGCAGAGCTTGCAGCAGGTGTGACCGCATGTTAGATGAACCTCATTGGGATTTGTGCAACAGTAGATGCACGTGGAATTTCCCACATTGTTCCTCGGAGCTGTGGAAACAACAAAAAAAAAATTCACAGTTCCTAGTGAAGTGAAAATGGTATATGAATTGCTGTGATATATATATGGTTCGTTTTACCTTGAAGCAAGATGTTGTTGTCATTGGGCACTTCCATCATAAGTATACTGCAATGCTGTGAGGGAAGGGCTCTGTCTCTATCGAGGTCTGTGATTTGTACCGAGGAGACGAAACGCCCGTCTCCCTTCAGTATGTTTCTAAGTGTTTCCATTCGGTTTTCGCTACACAGTACCACTGTTACAGCTCCTGTGTCATGTGCGGCGATGAGGACTTGAGGTTTCACCGATGCTAGCATCGGGTGAGTGTCCTGCGGTTGATGTATCTTTTTCTTTGAAGGAGTCAAGTGTGGCCCTCACATGCACTTGATGAAGCGGCCTTGTAGTGCCATAGTACACATGAGCCCTCTCCGCCATGATGTGACGGATGAGCGTGTTGTCTGAGAGCTCTTTCGTGCGGACCATGTACATATTGTTATCGATCAGAGTTGAACAGGGGCACGTGTATCCCTGTGTCACAGGTCCAAATGTCGGAGCACCTGAAACCGTGTTTGTCTAGAAGATCGTAGATCAGTTGAGGTTCTTGGCAGTGAACCTGGACTTTTCTGAGCATCTCACATGTTCTGATCTGCGGAGGGACCAGGACGGAGACATTGTGGGGTATCTGTTTTGTTATCAGAAACAGCATGAGACAGAAAGAAAGGATAAATGATTACATAACTGATAAGAAACATGATACATTTCAACCTATAGCCCTTTTAGCTATACTACATGACACCTCCACCGATACCCCTTATGCAACCAAAATCCTACTGTGATACTTGCGTGTTTAGTTCTGAGTTTGAAACCCGTCTCAGGATCTACGGTTATAAAGTTCGGTCCTTCGCGTCCATCCCAAAAAAACTGTTTCACAAGGTCCATCGTATCTAAAGCTTCTGCATAAAAACCCCAAATTGTGAGTCGATTCACTGCATCACGTTGCGATCCTGTTATTGTTGTTGTCCAAGATGGGTAATTTCCAGTGTGGATTGAGTATGCTTTCGCTCTGTTCCCACATCATATTTGGAAACTTCAGATGTGCCCAATTCATCCGTATGAAATCTATGATGTTCTGCAGAAACTCAGCTAACCCAGACTCTTCCTTTCAATCTAAAAGTACTACAGTCAAATCTTGCATATAGATGCATTTCACAGCGTGAGGCAAAACACCATTGTGTTACGTGCCAATGTGAAATGTAGCCTGTGAGTCGAAAGCTCATGTGGTCCCTCGGTGTGTCGATCCATCTGATCAGTATTGTGATGTACACCATGGTTGTGCACTCAAGGCTTATGGTTTGGAAAACGTTCCATTCTGTACTTTATTGGAATAAGAGCTATGGAAAGGAGCCACGTTTCTTTTGCTGGTGAGAGACTGGGATATATTCCATGTTTTGTGGCTGGCTCCTACCCCGTAGCGCTCCTTTTATTTGAGCATTTCTATGCTGGTCGGATCGTTTCTGTGTAGGACAGATCGTTTCTATGCTGGTCGGATCGTTTCTATGCTAATCGGATCGTTTCTATGCTGGACGGATCGTTTCTATGCTGGTCAGACAAGCTCATCTGAGGCCAGTCATGAGAGGAGAGGACGTTAGGTCTACACAGCAGTTCTGACTGAAATTGTTTGATGCTGAGTTGCTTGTGGGTGTGGATTTCTCAACATTTTCAGCAGCATTAAAACCTCCTGACCTGGTTGAGAAGAGGACTCACTGTTCTCAGACGCTTGAGGGTTGATCTGACACGGTGGTGCTATAAAGACAGAAGCGGAGACGATTTCAAAATCTGCACTCAGGCTGGATGTTATTAGATGAATTTCATAGCCATAAGAAGGAAGGTCCATTGTGCATTTTGGGAGGCGAGGGACCTGCACTGTGACTGATTTCACTCAGTGTCAGCAGTGTCGAAGGATGGTGCATGGTCCGAAATTCATAGTGACAAGATACCTCGAGTGGTGTTTGACCAGTGATCACGACAAGGCCTACAGCTGTGTGGATACAGGAGGACTCTTTCAGTCTGTGAAAGACATGATGCTTCAAAAGCAACGGTTACTCATGGATGTTGGGAAAAGATAAATACGTCAGACCGCATACAAGAGGATCAGGGATAAAGTGATTAAGCAGGGAAACGGGCTGCATCAGAAACCCTCACAGTCGTTGCTATGTGGGCCATGTGAGTCGGCCTCATGGACCTGGTGGACGTCTTGGGTGGCAACGAGTTCAGGTCTGTCGCCACAACGGACAGGGCAGGTTTCAAGCACGTGCTGCTGGTATACAGGAATTACACCGTGTACTACATTCCGAACGAGGAGCTCAAGAAAAGAGGAACTCGGCCTGTGATACCCGTGGTCACCCAGTACTCGAATCACAACCTGGTGCGCTGTGATAAGAGGTTGATGGTCGGTACCTACACCGTCACACAACACAGGAAAATAAACCTGTACACCAATAGAAAGAACTCAAGTATAACATACCATATACATTTCACGTTTCCAGATATTTTGTTTGTAATCAATCTGGACGGGCTGATTTTTTTCCAAAAAGATACAGGTAGATAAGACATCACACACATATGACTTCGTAAATGGCATGTGCTGCCTTTTCTAAAAGGTACAGTCTGTTCCGCAAAGACTAAAAACACTGTTGAACAGATCAATCAGAGACGCGGAAGAGCTTTTTTTAAATTCAGTAACACCAGCAAGATTATGATCTTGTAGTGTTTCACATCGAGCTCACTCACGGGTCCCGCTCTGGAGTGCTTTGTAAACATTATGACGGGAGCCCACATGAGCGAATCCATCAACAAGTTGGGATTCGTGTTTCACGTTGATACCACGTTCATGTTTTCTGCAAGTGTTTAACACCGGAATCATGGCCTGTTCGCTAGGCTTCACTGGTAGGGATGTGTGATGCTTGAATTTGGTGAAGATCGATCTCGGCCTGTGCAGCTTACCCTTCACTGTTTTACACAAGGTTATCGTCTGGTGACCGTATGGAGTCCGCGTAAAGCTGCGTGTTAACATGACAAACTGCACCAGTGAGCCGCAATGTCCGAAACCCGTAGCATTGTCTCGCCTTCTTTCTATGCACACCACCAGGCGCTCATTACCCTCCATGTTTGGGTCCGTGTCTATGTGCGTAATCTCGAGCCTGTCTCGGTTCACTCCGTTTTCATCACACAGCCTTGTTAGCCACGAGACAATACCTTCGCCGACCTCTCCAAAGAGTCCTTGAACTCCATCGTCGCAATCGCTTTCCTCCCGCACGGTATCGTCAAAGTAGATAAATATAAAAATGAACGCCGCGATCCGTGATGACATCGCCTTCTCACAACATGCTTCCATCGCACTGTTCGAGTGCATCATAGCCACGGGAGCACCCGCCACGGGACTCCTCCGAGGTTATCAAGGACGCAGGCGCTCTTCAGAAAAGCTTGGAGCTCCTTTGAGACATGTGGCGGAGAACCGATACGCTGTACGTATACCTCGATGACTTGGAATCCCAGCACCGTATGGAGTGCGAGAGCACAGGGCATCTGAAATTCCCCGTGCCCGAGCGAGTAGCAGCTGATCCTCGTAAACTAGCCAGGTACTACGTCTATCTGCTGTTTCGCTACTGCGTGAGCTACGCTTTACAGGTGAGCGAAATCTTCACAGCCCCTGGGACGGCGTGCCTGTGGAAGCTGTATGACAAACACAACACGCTGATTGACATACCCAAACTCACAGGGTGTGCACAAACTACTCGTCTGCGCCGCCTGCACCGGGAGATGACAAGATTAAGATTAAGATTAAGATTAAACTTCATTGTCATTTAGCAGAGTACAGGTACAGAGCCAATGAAATGCAGTGGACATTCAACCAGAAGTGCAAAGAAGCATTAAGAAGCATTAAGTCCCGTACAGAGTATGGTTGTGTAGACAATAGAGATGAAGATGTCGGCCTATGCTACAGGACTATGCGCTCCGCTCTGGGGAATTTGACTGGCTTCGATGTGCACATACAGATGGTCGATCAGAAGCTGAAGCGCTCCGTGGTGATAGACGGAACCGTCCAGGGGACCCACGGCTTGCTGGACGGGGTGTTTTGAGCTCAAGCCTTGGACGATAATGAAGCCGGTTGGACGGAGCTCCCTTTGACAGTGTGTGCACAGCTACAATGCATGCTTACGCTGACTGCGGCAGGGAGCTCTTGGTACAGGGGTCGCCCTGAGTGGGAGCCTACCGCAGATGAGTGACACATTGCCCCTTTCCTTGAAAGTTCTGTTTTATTCTGTTCCATAGTGCCCGCAAAAAGCATATACAAAGTTGTAGTAGCACATGTAACCTACCCCATAATGTCTGCCCCGTGCACACTTTGAAAATAAAAACTTTCATCATCACCAAACACCGTTTGCCTGTGTGGTTTACGTGTATGTCCTGCTTTGCACTGGTATGAGCATGTGTGCCCCAAACCTCAGAGTAAACACAGCTTAAGTTTACAGGGGTGGTAATATACATTGGAACGGCGCAAACACTGAGACACTTTGGTTATGTCTGATATGTGTGTTCTCATGTGAACTGATCTGGTTACTTTCAGGAGCTATTTAGACAATTGACACTGAGGCATACCTGTTCTTTTGTAGGGGGTGTGATCTGAGTTCCACGGTCACAAGTTCCATTTATGACATGAGGTCGGAGCAGCATTCATTGGTTATTACCCAAATATAAGTATCAGAATGCACAGTAAAGCAGGCAAACACAGTGCCGCAGCTCCTTTACACTTTGCTTCATTAGGGTTTAATGAAGACACTTTTTCATATCAGCGAGGCAACCATGGAACCCGGTCACAAGCGTTCTTCTTTTGGGTTATGAATGGAGTTCGAGGACGACCTAAAGATAGCCCTACATGGTTGTGGTGTTCGAGACTCGCCCGTGTTCACTGTCGCATCTGTTCGTAGTTGCTGCGTCTTCTGTATACCACCAGACTCTCAAGACAATCCGAAGCGCTCCAGCGACGCATGTCGACGTGCGTAACCCCAAAATCTTCGCTTATCTTCTCCAGTAGTTCACCTGGGTTTGTGTGGCCAGAGGTGTGGATTTCACCGACCAAGACAATATAACTCCCTTTGAATCTACGCACCGTTCTGTCGTACCCCAAAGCACTTCCAAAATTCTGGCGCCTCCTTACAAAATAGCACATGCTAGGCAAATGGGATCGTGTCTCCATTGCTGTTACCCTGTGAAGGAAGACAGTGGCATCTCCCGAGATATTCAATTCAATTTCAATTCAATTCAATTCAATTTATTTGTATAGCGCCAAATCACAATACAAATCATCTCAAGGCACTTTACAAAAACTAAAACTAAAAACCCAACAATTCCCTTGTGAGCAAGCACTTGGCGACAGTGGAGAGGAAAAACTCCCTTTAAGAAGAAAAAACCTCCAGCAGAACTGGGCTCACTTTGGGTGGCCATCTGCCTCGACCGGTTGGGGTGAGTGGATAGAGCAGAGAGAAAAGAACAGCAACAATAAACAACAAATAGACACTGCAGGTTGGTGGGACCAGTAACTGCACATCAGCGATATACAGCTCCAGGACCAGGGACACCTGCAGAAGGTACAGAGAGAACAGAGAGAGAGGGAGAGAGCACAAACTAGGGGAGAGAGAGAGCACAAGGTTAGTAACATTCAGTGGTGGAATATACATGAGGTGGGAGGAGAGAAGAGAGGGGAGGGGAAGGGAAAGGGGGGGGGTTAGGGTAGGGGAGCTCAGTGCACCTATGGTCCTCGGGCAGTCTAGGCCTATAGCAGCATAACTAAGGGATGGTTCAGGCTTGCCTGAAGCCAGCCCTAACTATACGCTTTGTCAAAGAAGAAGGTTTTAAGTCTAGCCTTAAAAGTATAGAGAGTGTCTGCCTCCTGAACCCAGGCTGGGAGCTGGTTCCATAGGAGAGGAGCTTGATAACTAAAGGCTCTGCCTCCCATTCTGCTTTTGGAAACTCTGGGAACCACAAGTAGACCTGCACTCTGAGAGCGAAGTGGTCTATTGGGATAATATGGTACTATGAGGTCTTTAAGGTATGAAGGAGCTTGATTATGAAGGGATTTGTATGTGAGAAGAAGGATTTTAAATTCTATTCTATATTTTACAGGGAGCCAATGAAGAGAAGCCAATATAGGAGAAATATGATCTCTCTTGCTAGTTCCTGTCAGGACTCTGGCTGCGGCATTCTGGATTAATTGGAGGCTTTTTATGGAGATATTGGGACATCCAGATAGTAATGAGTTACAGTAATCTAGCCTTGAGGTAACAAATGCATGGACTAGTTTTTCTGCATCATTTTGAGACAGGATGTTCCTAATTTTGGAAATGTTGCGCAGGTTAAAGAATGCAGTTCTAGAGATTTGTTTTATGTGTGAGTTAAAGGACATGTCCTGGTCAAAAATAACTCCAAGGTTTTTTACAGTAGTGCTAGAGGCCAGGGTTATGCCATCTAGAGTAGCTATAATTTGAGAAAAGTTATTTCTGAGATTTTTTGGCCCAAATATAATGACTTCTGTTTTCTCTGAGTTTAAAAGTAAAAAGTTACTGGTCATCCAGGCCTTTATGTCAGTTAGACAGGCTTGAAGTCTGGTTAACTGGTTTGTGTTAACAGGTTAAATAGATAGATACAACTGAGTGTCATCTGCATAGCAGTGGTAATTAATAGAGTGCTTCCTAATGACATGTCCTAAAGGAAGCATGTACAGGGTGAACAGAATCGGTCCTAGCACGGAGCCTTGTGGAACTCCATAACTAACTTTTGTTCGTGTGGAAGGTTCATCATGGACATGAACAAACTGGAATCTGTCCGATAAATAGGATTGGAACCATTTTAACGCTGTTCCTCTGATACCAATCACATGCTCCAGTCTCTGTAATAAGATGTTGTGGTCAATGGTGTCGAATACTGCACTAAGGTCTAGGAGGACAAGTATTGAAACAAGTCCATTATCTGAGGCTAAGAGAAGATCATTGGTAACTTTCAACAGTGCTGTTTCTGTACTATGATGTGCTCTAAATCCTGATTGAAAATCTTCAAATAGTTCATTCCTGTGTAAGTGGTCTGATAGCTGCTTAGCAACAGCTTTTTCTAGGATTTTAGAAATAAATGGCAGGTTGGATATTGGTCTATAATTTATGATATGACTTTAAATCAGACTGACTGACTAACTAACTGCGTAATTCAAGCTCAAGGTCGGAGGACGCGAATGCTTGGTCGGATCGCTTCTGTTGCAGTCGGACGACTCGAAGGTGGGTCGGATCGCTTCAGTGGTGTTCGGACAGAACGAAAAGGCTTGCTTAAGGGTACGAACGCTAGGAGAAGCTCTGGTGAGAAACCTTCTTAAGGCCCCAAAATCACAAAGCTCCACTGACGAAGTTTGTGAGTTGAATACTTCTGTGATAAACGTAGCGAACTTGACAAGACTGCGTGCAACATAGACAATTTACTCCATTGTGGATATGGCACTGAGTGACAATAACTACGTCCGCAGAGCTATTTCCTGTGGTGAAAAGACCAAAACTATGTTCCTAAAGCATCTTCTTGAGGACCAACTGATCATTCTAACTTCACTACGTGGACCTCTAAGACGAACGTCTGCAGCAACGGATTGCATCAGATCACATCTGACACGAATGCTGAGATATCCAAATCCCCCGGGTGGTACTGGGACAATAACGACGCGGGAGACAAGATTTCATCTGACACCTCTTCCACTTTGTCAAAGCACTTTTCAAGAAATACGGAAAGGTGATAGGCGTCAACATCATAGTAACTCTGGGGAAAAAGTTTAGCACGCAATACGGATTGGATTGGTGAGTCTAAGCACGTCAGACGAAGCGCTGTGTTGCAGCGCTACCCTGAATAACACTTTGCTTCAAAACAATCTGATAAATACCAGGCGCATCGGGGACATAGACACCGGTAGCCTGTCCGATTGTGGAAATGGAGTGTATTCATTAAGGCTGAACACCAATAGAGCCCCTGAGACTTGGGATATCCTATGTCAATCGGAAGTAGAAGTCACTGAAGAACTCCGACGTCTCATACGGGTTTCGACCGAACTGTCCATGGAGCGTGCCTCTGTGCGACGAGGTAGAAACTCTCTCTGTGGGATGCGTGGCTAACAAGTCCGCCGTCGCAGTCACAGCAACCATCTTCCCCGGAGTGGCACGCACCTCAAAATCTCACCAAGATGTGAACCGCGTCCTTATCGGCTGCCTGAGAAGCAGTTTGATCACATGAAGAATTTGTCCATGTTTACATCGAGTTTTTGTCACAGTTTCAGAGAAATGGGTAAACCAAATGTATCTCATGTTCAATGAGCAGCTGTACTGCTCTGAGATCCCTGTGTGAAATAGTTGTTTCAGAACGATTTATGTCATGTGAATGTGGTGCAAATTCTAAAATTCTTGTATACTTCATTTTATTCCATATGTAGACACTGATGCAAATAAAACATACACACAACATTCACTGGTGTTATCCCTCTCGCCGTTCTTGGGTTTGTCATCCACATTCATTTACCGAGGATCTGCATTATTATTATTTTCAAAGGCATGGATAGCAGCAGCGTGCCCCGTGTTTCATCTCCTGCAGGGGCTACGCGAACAGTCTCCATGTGAGGGACTCTGTATCGGATGTCTTCTAAGACCCTGCTTTCGCAGCAATGTACAACGCCGTGGATCCTGCGAGCAAGTGTCACTCCCCGGGCTTGGTCTGCACATATCCACGCTATCCCTCGTCCGTTCGCCGCAGGGCTTCTGTCCTTGTTCAGAATCATAGCGTACATTACGACAAAGTGGTTACCCACGCAGAATGCCTTGAGGGGTAATCCCAGGATACCCGCGGCGATCAACCCCTCAGCTCCAGTGATGGTGTCGGTCTCAAACTTCCAACCACCAAAGCTCCGGCCGGGACATTTGCAGCAGCCGATGGGAGGGGCAGGACAATCCCATGGGCAGTGTTTATAGTCTGCTGGATACCTTGGATATTCTAACGCATTCACCCAGATGCGAATGCAGTGCCCGGTCTACATGTTTATAGTGATCAACGTCAGCCTGGCCATAGCCAACATGCATTGCGTAATGACTCTTGTGATGTACCTTTTTGTGCAAAGCAAGACAGCTAATGCTGGGAGCCTCATGAAAGATTCCTGTGTCCTCGCTGCGGGGATAATCTTGGACAAGGCTGTGCTTTTGTACGTTGTGCTGACTTATTTACACAAATGGGTCTGAACTCCATGATGAAAGACTTTCTCACACAAGCACATACCCTATTCACACAGAGACTGTGAGTCACATCGGAATGGGGCATGGACATTTGTGCAAGTTAGCTCGAGCCTCGGCGGTTCCTGAACCCTCAGTTTAGATGAGTGAGAACAAGCAGATCGGCGAGGAGAAGCTGAGAGGAGAAGCCGAAAAGGAGAGGAGAATGGTTGATCATTCTATGAGGATGTTTGTATGCAGTGTACAATAAAAGCAACAGTAGTGAGTTCCCAGTACTGAGACCCCCTTCTTGTGTATCCATGGTGTGTTGAGCAGAGTAACAAAGTTGTGCTTGGGGTTGGATGCGTGGGCGCGTAATTTGATGTCTGTGGAGGCAAGCGCTTATCTGCCTCTATTGCCATAAAGTGTGCTGATATGGGGCTTCTGTACAGCACACGTAGCTCGCAATGGCAGGGAGAGGACTGCGACAAAGGGAACGGCAGGGGACATAAAGTAAAACGGATCAGCGACTCTGGTTCACAACTCACGGATCTCACCGTGCTCCTGAAGGTGCTCTCGCATGATCTGGGTGTCCTGACCTGCGAGAGCTCATTCTCTGTCGAGGGCAATGAAAAGTTGAAATACGCTCTGCGCAAATAAAGACTTGTTGGCAGACTGTGTACTGGGGAAACGTGGCGCTGGTACACGAGAGCTGCCATGCGCTTCTGGAGAAGGTGCGGACTGCGGCGGTTGACAGCGGCATCGAGGGTATGCCCGGAGATATGCGCCTTGTGATGAAAATAGACCACGGTCTAGACTTCCCCTTCTCGGTCCAGGTCGAGGAATGTTCACATGATGTGGTACGCGTGCTGAGCGAGGAGATTACGACCTGTGCCATGAACAAGGTTTTGGATCTCATGAGGGGCACGATGTACTGCATGGTCTGTGCCACCTTCCTCCCGCTCGTTCCGGAAAGACAGGGCATCATGGCAAATTCCATGGGCTTACTGATAGAGCATGTGTTAGATGAGAACATGAGCTGATGTGGAAGTTTGATATGCACACAGCTCCCTCGAGTCGAGGGAGTCCTATGCGTGTATGCGTACGTCTTTATGTGAAAATATATCAATGCAATAAGTCTTTTTAAGCTGGTACAGTTGCGTGAGTGATTTTTGTTGTCGTTATAATTAAATGCACAGCACAAGACATGAGCTCCTGTAACAAAACAAAGACAAAAATACACTAAAGGACAACACAGTACACGTCTTCATTACAGTTGCCATCACACAATAAGAACAACACAATTGCCCTCCTAGCTTATCGCTTCCCGTGCCGTTACTGTTTGCTTTGCCTTCTTGGTTCTCCTTACACTGCTGTCAGCATTATCAATGTCTCGTTGTTCGCTTGTCCATTTGCAGCGCGAGCGCTGTTGTTCCATGACAACTCCTATCGGAGCGCTGGTGATTGGCACGTCCCGCCGTTGCTCCGTGCTCGCTTTTGCCTTGCGCGTGCCCATCCTCATCTCCAGCGTGGAACTACTGTTCGACTCTAGCAGAGTCTTCATCGCGTCCGCGAGACGTTTCATTTTGCAGGGTCTCTTGTTCACGGACTCTCCATTGACAACCATCATGGTCACTGTGTAGTCTCGCTTCAGCGTCTCGGGAGAAAACGATTCCAACCCGTGTACTTTGTTGAACACCTTCGAGCCTGCCAGCCATTCCCAGTCCTCCTCTAGCTCCACCAGGGGCTCACGGGCACCTTCGTCTTTCCTCAAAAGTATCTGGTCTTGATACACGGTCCATGTTGTGCAGAACGAACTCGTGTTTCTCACTGGTACGCCGACGTACCCGAGTGAGTACACGCTCAACCTGGGAACGTGGAAGGTTCCTCTCGGGTCTCGATTGGATTCTCTCATATGCCTTGTGTCTCGACATCCCTGGGGTTCAGCGCTGGACTTTGCTTTCAATATCACCGATATCGATATCATCGTAGTACAGGGGCGTGGAGCACTGAAACACTTCTCCTCCAAGTACGCACTTGTTGAAAGGTCGGGGAAAGCCTTCTTGTCTGGCACCTCAGTCCAAGGTGGCACCCATATGTCGAAAACGAAGTGGCATGCCAGTTTCATGGCTTCGGCGAACACAAACTGGTTCATGCGGAAAGACACGCGTGGGCTCCCGGCTCCCATGCACATGATGTGACTGGCGTACAGGGCGCTCACGCAGGTGTCCCTGCCCAAGTCGAACCTCTCATCGAACTGCATGATCTCGGACTCGGCTATCATCATTGCCGACTGCACCAGGTTTTGTCTGTACAGGCACACCGTGGTCACCCTGTCCACAGTGTCCTGGAGCTGTTTGGAGCCACACATCCAGAATATGCGCGTCCGGAACTCAGATTCCATGATCAGGCACCGATCGGCCCACACGTCGCTCACGAACCCCAGCATGTTGGTGTTCCACACGAAGCTGCTGATGGGGTCTCTGCTCATCACGTTGCTCTCTAGCACGCTGGTGTCGAGGAGGTTTTTGAATGTGTTTGGGATAAAGTTGGACTCTTTGTCCAAAGCCTTTATGTTTTTCTTGTGGGTTATGTGGGTATCATCTATCATCACCACGCAAGACTTCCTCTTGCTACTTGAAAGCTTGTGGGGTGAAAAACGTCAGTGTCTCTATTCAACCTTTCACCTGCCTGAACTGATAGTTCAGCACGTTGTTGGCGTAGCTCTTGCCTTCTCCCGGGCCCGTGATGTTGAACAGCATGATCCGTTTGATCGTGTTCCTGGACGCGGTATTGGCCGCTATGTAGTTGAACGTGGTAGACGCTTGGAACAACCCGCCTACCTGCAGACTGTCAGAGGACATGTAGCGCACCAGTGCGTAATCGTACACTTTCACCGGGTCGAGTGACCATGGATCCTCAGTATAGTCACGGCTCCTGGATCGAGGGGATAGATACAGATCCTCGTGTATGTCGCTGAGAGAGCTCCCCAAAGACAGGGATGAGTTGAGCATCCTCTTGTCCATCAGGTCAGATAGGCGGGAGTGCAGTGAGTTGCTGTCCAAAGCCCGGTGTTTCACCAGCATGTTGAACAACATGCGTCCTCTGTATTTCCTTTTCATCTCCTTGCTCAGACGCTCCAATTTATCCAAGTGAGGGTACAGGTGTGCGAATGGCTGTGGTGTTTTCTCATGAGAAACGGGCGTCGATCGGACGCACTGTAGAAGCATGTGTATGCGGTCTGACAGTCTCCCTGACATTCTCCATCCAGATCATGCGAGCGTTTTCGTCGAGACAGATAGCAGCAACAGCGAGCGCTGATCAGTAGCGCTGCGAGGTCCTTAGTCCTGCGCTTGCTCTTTATCTCACACAGCGCTTTGTCGCAACGGGCATGTGCCGGTGAATCATGGATCCCAGGAAGAGGGGGTATCTCTATATCTCTATCAGCTTTTCCACAGAGTACTTGAACACAAGCAGTTCCCCGATGGCTACAGACGAAGATGATGAAGAAAAAGAAGAGTCAAGGGCGCGTGTGAATGTTTTCAAGCTGCCCATGACTCTTGAGCCACTCGTGATATGCATGTTGTACTTTTCCATGACTTTGTGCTTTTGCCATTTGGCAACAGTGAGTCTTGAGATTAGGCGTTCAAACAGCACCTTACCTTTCCCTCCTCTGCTCTTGGTGTCGGCGATGCAACCGATCGCGTTTTCTATAACCTTAAGGCTTAGATCCGAAATAGGTTCGGACACGACGACCGCCTGTCGACGAATGCGTTGTACGCTTCCGTCTGAAGCTCTTCATCTCGTCGTGTTCCGTGAGATGACCCATCTTGTGCCATGTCTTCCCTGAGCCCAGCTCCGAATATGCTCATGTTCATGTCTGCATCGATGATCCTCATTACCTGGCTTCCCGATACGTACTCGTCTTCCTCGTCGTCTTACGTAGAAGCGCCTGCGCCAGATACCAAATGTACCGCATTGCCAGAGGGTTTGCTCTCCTTATCCATGTTCAACACAAAACAGAAAATGCGTTCGTGAGCAAAATCCTATCTGACAGGGTTTAAATGCTTGTAAAATCAGGGTTTTCAAGAGTAACCTGGATAAGCTGTCCTTTGCGACAGTATGTCAGGTAAAGAAGAACTTGAAACAGTGATCTCTCCTAAGGCTTCAAGGCACCGAACGACAGTTCGTCTGATGTGCTATCACGCAAAGCCTTCGTTTCCACTGCGAGAAATAAAGTGGGCAACACGACCCTTTCAATTCAATTCAATTCAATTCAATTCAATTCAATTCAATTCAGTTTTATTTGTATAGCGCCAAATTACAATACAAATCATCTCAAGGCACTTTACAAAAACTAAAACTAAAATCCCAACAAATCCCTTATGAGCAAGCACTTTAACAGGAAAAATGCCCTTTAACAGAAGAAAAAACCTCCAGCAGAACCGGGCTCAGTTTGGGCGGCCATCTGCCTCGACCGGGTGGGGTGAGTGGATAGAGCAGAGAGAAAAGAACAGCAACAATAAACAACAAATAGACACTGCAGGTTGGTGGGACCAGTAACTGCCCATCAGCGATATACAGCTCCAGGACCAGGGACACCTGCAGAAGGTACAGAGAGAACAGAGAGAGAGGGAGAGAGCACAAACTAGGGGAGAGAGAGAGCACAAGGTTAGTAACATTCAATGGTGGAATATACATGAGGTGGGAGGAGAGGAAGAGAGGGGAGGGGAAGGGAAAGGAAGGGGGGGTTAGGGTAGGGGAGCTCAGTGCACCGATGGTCCTCGGGCAGTCTAGGCCTAGAGCAGCATAACTAAGGGATGGTTCAGGGTTGCCTGAAGCCAGCCCTAACTATATGCTTTGTTAAAGAGGAAGTTTTTAGTCTAGCCTTAAAAGAACAGAGCTGGTTCCACAGGAAAGAAGCTTGATAACTAAAGGCTTTGCCTCCCAGTCTGCTTTTGGAAACTCTGGGAACAACAAGTAGACCTGCACTCTGAGAGTGAGGTGGTCTATTTGGATAATATGGTACTATGAGGTCTTTAACCCTCTGGGGTCTGAGGGGGTTTTTGGGGCCTGGACAAATTCTGACATGTCCTGACATTTGTGCTTTTTTCAGTGTTTTTTAAACATATTAATGTCTAAAGTCTAATAACACTGTAATCAGCACAAAATTGGCTACAATAATATGTGAGCTTCAAGTTTATACATTATTGTGTTTTTGAGAAAAAAAAGTGTTTATGCATGGCTAGTGAAAAACTACAATTTTTTACTCACTGAAATAAGACCATAAAACACAAACAGAACATTGGTTCACAAGACTTTGGAGACCAGCATGTTGTAGGCTAAAGTGTTTACTTCAGAGTGCTGTGAATGTCATCTTGTTCACACATTCACAGTAAACAATACACTGATTTAAATTTTCTAAGACACTTTTTGTCCAGAAAGGCCATATGCAAGAGGGTGTGTCTGAGGATGAATAGTCATGTGAGTTACCTGAGAACACAAAAGACGCACTGAACGACCAGACAAAGGCGCGCATAATGAGCCTTTCAGTCAATGTAGATGGGACGGATTACTGCTGTACAATACAACACAATGAGGAGCCAAACGATCCTCATTTGAGTTAAAATCAGTGTTTTTACTCTGAGGACAAGCTAAACTATTTGTCTCTGTGTGGAATGTAAGGAGCGCCACTTCACGTGCGTAACGCGCCATCATCCAAACGCGTCGAAAAAGTGAGTAAATTCTATGATGAAGTTTGATATTTTGTGTCATTTCTCGGGGGCGTGCACATATTTACCTGGTTCACCTGAGATTATTTACATGTGAACAGTGGACAGTGTACAAGGCGGGACCGCATTACCTGTAATGAGGTGAGACAGGAAAAAACGGACTTCTCCTTACGTTCATACGGATTAAATAAAAAGTGATGATTTGTTTTTGACTTGAATTGTTTCACTCAAAAGAAAACATTTCAAGCTTTCTAGCCATATAATTCTTATTTTTATGAGCCAAGTATTCGCTGAGATTCTGGTTGTTTTATTTACGCGTCTGTGAAGAGAAATGGCAGAGACAGAAAAGTCCGAGAGCGCACCCTGTCGGCTTTCTTTATTTAAAAAAAGCACAACGTTTTGTTGTTATTATGATGGTATACCACTAAAACATGGCTCGAGATGGCAACACTCCGGCCTTGTGCTGCGACATCATGTTTGGTCGAATGTATTCGTTCCAGAGAAAAAGTCTAATGGGACCCTGTCCCCCTGCGAGCTCGTGTATGACCGCGAGAGGTCAGAAGCTGAGGCGAGGCTCTTCGACACTACGCATGCTCCGTACTTCTACAGGTTCCAGGCGTGCCTGGACATAGAGACCATGGCCGACGATTCCTACCGGGACCCTTACTGTACCGAGCGCATGGTCATGGACGTGACCTCGTATCGCAGCATATTGGTGAAGATTCTGAGCGAGGGCAAAAAGGGGTTACATAGGCAAACGGGCTGGGTGTCCATCCCCGCTCTTGCTGGAGATATGCCCGGGCAAGCACATGAAATTACATGTGCTTCTCTCGTGATCCTTAATTCGAACCCGGGTGTCATGGAAAACAACTGATGGTGGTCTATAACAGACTGAAGGTGAATGACAATCTCAGACCCGAGCTTGACCACGAGCTCGCCCATGGCTCCAGAGTTGACAATGTGCTCAGGATCAAGTTCTATCTGTGTTCGGGTGAACTATCGCTCCTCGAGAAAACCATCAAACTCCTCTATCACCACGGGGTGAAACTCTTGTACGTGTACAACATGGAGTTTGATGTGAGCAATGGGTGCATTTCTACGTGGAATCAAACTACGCCAAAAATGCAAATGCTGCCATTCGGAAGCGGTGCTCCACGCTCCTGGGAGCATGGCATGGGCTCTTTGTGACCAGAAGCCTCTCGGAAAACCTGGCTCCTCACTTCCAGTTCGAGTCATTGTGTTATTTGGAGATGTACAAGGAGATGATCACGTCTGTGGGTTCGGTGTTAAACGGAGATGGGCTCACAGAATCCAAGCTCAGACTAGCTGCGTTGAAGATGGAAAAATTATAGGCTAAGCTACACCACTTCAAGATGATCGGCTGCAGAATGGTGGTCATAGACCTGTACAGGATGGCGGGGACCAGGTGGATCAAATTTGCCTGCACGAGCATGAAGTTGAATGACGTAGCGGCGTTTGCGATCACCAGAGACAGAGAGTTAAGCGGACTGCCACTCAAGGATCTGCGCAAGTTACAAAAACTCACCAACGTGGCTTACTTGAAAATGGACAAAATGATCCATCGCGGTGGGAAGAGTGTTTGTCTGTTTGTGTTGCTCTACAATCTGGTTGAGTCGCAGTTGGGCGTCCGGTTGGCCAAAGCCCTCAGACCGGTGTCCAGTTGGCCAAAGCCCTCAGACCCCATCAGTTAGGGCTGGCTTCAGGCAACCCTGAACCATCCCTTAGTTATGCTGCTATAGGCCTAGACTGCCCGAGGACCATCGGTGCACTGAGCTCCCCTACCCCTACCCTGATTTGGCGCTATACAAATAAAATTGAACTGAATTGAATTGAATAAAATATCAACTAAAAAAGATTTAAACTTGTTGCATCCAAATATGTTATGTGCACTAATGTGACTGTATATAGATATTTTTCACTCTGAGTATCTGTTATCTGTTATATGCCATAGAGAGAAGGCAAATACAGACTATAAGAGAACAGCATCTCCCTCAGTGAACAATTGTGCCACCTTAGGTAAGGAATTAAATCTCTTTCGGACAATACAGAGCCAGTATTGCCTCCCCTCTCCTCTAGGGACACTGCCCCAGTCCTGAGCACATATGAAGTGTGACTTGGTTTTCATAACATCAACCCCAGGAAGGCACCCATACCAGATGGAGTGCTGCGATGGGAGTAGTACATAGATGGTTTGGGAGGCGGTGGGTGCAGGCTGGGGGGGGGGGTGATTTGGCAAATTTGGCGTTTATGATGGTCATAAACTAATAAAGCCATAAAAACAACGTCACACTCTCCTCTCACCGTGCGGCACTATTTCCTTATGGATGTGACGTGGTTGTGGGATGTGGCGTGATGTACTGTATAAATGTGTCTGCATGTTGCTCCTGCGGTGTGAGTTTATCTAAGGATGACTTCAGTAACCATGGGTCACAGCAGTGTGTCTAGCGGAATCGGTATCGGTACGTGCGGTGGTGCGGTCCCTAAAGCTGGATAGAAGGCGTGCGGCGAGCGGGTCTGCTTTTCCCTGTGAGCGTCTGTATGAGGGAGCTACAGGGTACATTTACAAGTTTAAATATAGTGAGGGGCGGGTAATGTTGTGTGTAGAAGACGCGGCCTGCAGTGACCAGTGGGGACTGGTTGGGACACATACCATGAGCGTGAAAGATTGGGCGCTATTCCGTGACGTGATCTGTCCAGATCTCAACCAGAGGGGTGACGAGAACAAAACTTATGTCACCCAGTGGGCCAGTTCTTCTGGTCTAGCGTTATACAGGGTGATTGCCAATCGTTTTGATGTGCATGCTACAGATTTTCTTTTGATTAGAGTGTGCGAGAACAGAGAGACAATCGTATCGCGGCCTAGTCATGACAGCTGGGATGTTCACCCATACCTTTTTTGGCACCACGATTGCGCGCCTTGGTTTAAAGAGCCGTTTTTGCCGAGATCAATGAGGCTATCAAGGAGGACGGGGTCATCACAGATCTTGAAGGGGCTAGGAGATGCCTATTTTATGATAACATGGAAAATGCTGGGGATGTGTCCAGTACATGCGGCAACGCAAAACCTGTGAAGCAGGACGGTAGGTTTCTGCATCCTAATGCTTGTGTGATGTATGTTAGTTCGGAGTGTGTGTTTTAACTGTGTTTTTTATATTTCTAAATAGAAATTGATGGGCCCCTGTCTCTGCCAGAGTATTGTTGCAGAGTTTACCCGTCAACATCCTCACAATCCTCACAATCCTCACAATCATATGCCATGAGGACCTGAAGAGCAGTCAGCGGTGTTTGTGAAGACAATGGAATTGGCTGTGGAGTACCTGCTGTGCAGGGCGCTTGCTCAATGTTCGGTGGACAGAGAAAAATGGTGCCACGCGTGTTCAGTGGACTTTTTGTCCCAAGAAGGTCATTAATGTCTTTGGGGCTTCCCTACAGACTTTCGGGCGCATCGTTTTGACCTCATTCTGCAGAAACTCTAGACAAACCGTTTCATCCCCGCTCTCTCAGCATTCCTGCGCAAGAAAAACACATAGTGGCTGATGATTCATGAATCATAGGGGCTGCCAAAGTTATTCTACAAATTGTGGAATGCAGATGCACCCATGGTGACTTCACATAAGATAAAGGAAGTAACTGGCCTTGGTTTGCTCAAACGACCCCCACCCAGAACACATAGAAGACAGTTGGCAATAACAACTCCATATAAGGTATTATCATAAATTCCTTTTGGTGGGGTGCTGCCCAACAGTTTAAACATTGTATAGTTTCCATCTATTGTTTAGATCTCTCTGCCTGCGTGTGTGAGTAGATCTCCGGAGACGTCTCTGTACTTTTATAATAAACCGGTGTGCCAATTCCTAACTTTCACTCCATCCTCTTTTATCTCTCCATTAATGAACTCGGGTGAAAGTCTCAAGGTCTGACTTTTCAACAATTTGGAGGCTCATCCGATCTTTGAGGGGGAATGAATTGGACTGACGAACCATCTGAAAGACCACATTGACAGTCTCTGAGGCGCCAAATAAAAGGTAAGGCAGAATCCTATTATATTAAATTCTGCTGAATTGACTATCATTAAAATTGATACTGTCGATGTGTATTTCGGATTGGTTACAAATTGTGACGGACTGAAAGTTATAAATCGGAAGTAAAGAATATACAAAGAAAATACAATAAAAGAAAAACTATCCATGCGTGTGTGATCGGCGGATAGATTAGGTAAAATCCGTGCGTGTGCAATCGGCGGATAGATTAAGTAAAATCCATGCGTGTTCGATCGGCGGAGTATTTAACTCTCGGATTGTGGTGGATCCCACCAGTTCTCGACGGGGAGCTGGGTAAACTGGGTTGAAAGGCCTGGGGAGCTGGGGAAACCCCAAAACAGGAATTAATAAAAGTCTGGGCTGTGTTCGATCGGCAGACGCAGTGTGAGTGTAAATCTCAGCCGTGTACGATCAGGAGATATTCGTATGAATGTGAAATTGTGTGACTGGCAAGTAATATTGCATTATTCGATGTAGTTATTCTTATTAGACAAAGGGTCTAAAGTGTGTCGAACCGTATGAATATTATGTGATTTGTGGGGGAATAAGATGTATAAATTGTTATAAGGTGTATAAGTATAATATCTGTTATAACATAGGAATATAGACTTAAGTATGATATTAAATATCAACTGAGTGAGGAGGTAAGTATGAACAGGAAGTGTCTCTGAGGGGACCTTGATTCACACTGAGCAGAGAACCAGGAAGTAGAGGTGAAGTGATTCAGAGGTTGCTCCTCCCACTATTTGGCTCCCTCTAGTGGCGCCGAGCAGAATTACAGGAGAAGCTGCTGACACCCGCAGGAGGCGGGAGGTACTGCAGCAGGAATTGGAAAATTGCTCCATCTGGTGGAGGAAACACCGAATTACAACTAAATACAAACAAATAAGGAAAAGATCAAAATGGACGTAGAATTTGATCACGAGATGAATGATGACAGATGGGGCCCACCAGAAAAATGGGTCAATCTGGGGATTCAAGTTGAATATATTTTAAAGGCAGGAAGACTGGGATGTGGAGAACGGAGGACCGAGCTGTCGGGGACTGAGGTCCCAGAATGATGTATTGATGTTCCCCTTGATGGCCACCGGAGGTGGGTTTAAATACCGGCCCTATGGGTTGGGGGATGTGCAGGCTTTGGTGGACCAACTTCCCCCAGTAGCAGAGGGGGGAGGCCTGTGGCTCGGCAAATTGGACTCGCTGACCACAGGACAGAGAGTAGCTATTGGGGATTTTAGAGCTGTGATTCAGAGATGCCTGACCAGCATGGATGCAAGAGATATAGAAAAGGCTGCGGGCACCCTCCGCAGACCGGATGAGGAGCCGTTTGCCCGGTGGGCTGGTGACCTGAGCAAGGCAATCCGTGAGAAATATCCGCTGCCAAATTCAGAAGCGGTCCCAAAGGTGACTTGGAACGTTAAAGACAACCCCAGAGTCTTCTTTGACCAGAGTAAAGAGTTGTGGATCTGACAGACAGGGTGTCACCCAGGTAAATCAGGTCCCCAAAAGGAGTGGTACTGACAGGCGGTATTGGACGGGGTCCCAGAAAAGGTCAAAGCGGTTATGATTGACAATCCAGATTTGCAGGGGGCTGATTCGGTGGTGTGGGAGAGACATTTGGTGCATCACCTCACCCATGTCCAGCAGCAGATGTTGAAGGAAGGAAAGCAAAATCAGGAGCTCCAGACTCAGCTGCTGAAGCTCCAGTTGGCGGAAGCAAGGCAGAAAGTCAATGCCGAAAAGAACAAAAATAAAAAAGAGGAGGCCAAGAAGGTTATGTGGCAGTGGGGCGTGGATGCTCCGGATACTCCTGATCTGTTCCCAGTACCTCCTTGTGAGCCTCAACATCACCCTCCAGGCAATAGGGGAGGATACAGGGGAGCTCCGAGGGGAGGCCGTGGGGGCCCACTTAGAAGGGACTCAGCCCAATGTTTCCTCTGCAACAGAAACGATCATTGGATCAAGTACTGTCCATACAGGGGCTGTATGGCTTGAGGCCGAACTCAAGGAGGGCAGGGAGTGCAACTGCAACGTGGTAGGGGTGGCCCCACACTGGCTCACAACATGCCTGTGATGGATTGGGGTCCTCCATCCAGTTGGGAGGACTCCTACCAAGAATGACACATCCCACCAAGAGATCTGGACAGCGGAACGAACACGGCAGAACCACTGCTGTCCATGAAGGTGAACCATACGAATCTGTTGTTATATATTTTGCATTCTTTACACTTATCTATTCAATTCAATTCAATTTTATTTGTATAGCGCCAAATCACAATACAAATCATCTCAAGGCACTTTACAAAAACTAAAACTAAAAACCCAACAATTCCCTTATGAGCAAGCACTTGGCGACAGTGGAGAGGAAAAACTCCCTTTAACAGAAGAAAAAACCTCCAGCAGAACCGGGCTCAGTTTGGGCGGCCATCTGCCTCGACCGGTTGGGGTGAGTGGATAGAGCAGAGAGAAAAGAACAGCAACAATAAACAACAAATAGACACTGCAGGTTGGTGGGACCAGTAACTACACATCAGCGATATACAGCTCCAGGACCAGGGACACCTGCAGAAGGTACAGAGAGAACAGAGAGAGAGGGAGAGAGCACAAACTAGGGGAGAGAGAGAGCACAAGGTTAGTAACATTCAATGGTGGAATATACAGTGGGTACGGAAAGTATTCAGACCCCTTTACATTTTTCACTCGTTGTGTCATTGCAGCCATTTTCCAAAATCAAAAAAGTTCATTTTATTTCTCATTAATGTACACTCAGCACCCCATCTTGACAGAAAAAAACAGAAATGTAGAAATTTTTGCAAATTTATTAAAAAAGAAAAACTGAAATATCACATGGTCACAAGTATTCAGACCCTTTGCAGTGACACTCATATTTAACTCACATGCTGTCCATTTCTTCTGATCCTCCTTGAGATGGTTCTGCTCCTTCATTGGAGTCCAGCTGTATTTAATTAAACTGATTGGACTTGATTAGGAAAGGCACACACCTGTCTATATAAGACCTTACAGCTCACAGTGCATGTCAGAACAAATGAGAATCATGAGGTCGAAGGAACTGCCCAAGGAGCTCAGAGACAGAATTGTAGCAAGGCACAGATCTGGCCAAGGTTACACAAGAATTTCTGCAGCACTCAAGGTTCCCATTGTACATGAGGTGGGAGGAGAGAAGAGAGGGGAGGGGAAGAAAGGGGGGGGGGGGGGTTAGGGTAGGGGAGCTCAGTGCACCGATGGTCCTCGGGCAGTCTAGGCCTATAGCAGCATAACTAAGGGATGGTTCAGGGTTGCCTGAAGCCAGCCCTAACTATATGCTTTGTCAAAGAGGAAGGTTTTAAGTCTAGCCTTAAAAGTATAGAGAGTGTCTGCCTCCTGAACCCAGGCTGGGAGCTGGTTCCATAGGAGAGGAGCTTGATAACTAAAGGCTCTGCCTCCCATTCTGCTTTTGGAAACTCTGGGAACCACAAGTAGACCTGCACTCTGAGAGCGAAGTGGTCTATTGGGATAATATGGTACTATGAGGTCTTTAAGGTATGAAGGAGCTTGATTATGAAGGGATTTGTATGTGAGAAGAAGGATTTTAGATTCTGTTCTATATTTTACAGGGAGCCAATGAAGAGAAGCCAATATAGGAGAAATATGATTTTTGATGCATCTTTTTCTGATAAGGCCGAAACAAACTTAAATTACTCCGTCAATTCTGATCGTACAGATAAAAGAAGTATATCATTCAAATCTGTAAAGGGTCTAGTTTTAGTGGTATACCATCATAATAACAACAAAACGTTGTGCTTTTTTTAAATAAAGAAAGCCGACAGGGTGCGCTCTCGGACTTTTCTGTCTCTGCCATTTCTCTTCACAGATGCGTAAATAAAACAACCAGAATCTCAGCGAATACTTGGCTCATAAAAATAAGAATTATATGGCTAGAAAGCTTGAAATGTTTTCTTTTGAGTGAAACAATTCAAGTCAAAAACAAATCATCACTTTTGATTTAATCCGTATGAACGTAAGGACAAGTCCGTTTTTTCCTGTCTCACCTCATTACAGGTAATGTGGTCCCGCCTTGTACACTGTCCACTGTTCACATTTACCAGGTGAACCAGGTAAATATGTGCACACCCCCGAGAAATGACACAAAATATCAAACTTCCTCATAGAATTTACTCACTTTTTCGGCGCGTTTGGATGATGGCGCGTTACGCACGTGAAGCGGCGCTCCTTACAATCCACACAGAGACAAATACTTTAGCTTGTCCTCAGAGTAAAAACACTGATTTTAACTCAAATGAGGATCGTTTGGCTCCTCATTGTGTTGTATTGTGCTGCACTAATCCATCCCATCTACATTCACTGAAAGGCTCATTATGCGCGTCTTTGTCTGGACGTTCAGTGCGTCTTTTGTGTTCTCAGGTAAATCACATGACTATTCATCCTCAGACACACCCTCTTGCATATGGCCTTTCTGGACAAAAAGTGTCTTAGAAAATTTAAATCAGTGTATTGTTTACTGTGAATGTGTGAACAAGATGACATTCACAGCACTCTGAAGTAAACACTTTAGCCTGCAACATGCTGGTCTCCAAAGTCTTGTGAACCAATGTTCTGTTTGTGTTTTATGGTCTTATTTCAGTGAGTAAAAAATTGTAGTTTTTCACTAGCCATGCATAACCACTTTTTTCTCAAAAACACAATCATGTATAAACTTGCTGCTCACATATTGTCAGGTTTACGCTACACTGACATGGTTCTTTTCCCTGAAGGCAATGAAACACACGACAACTTTGTACCGAGTATCAGTCTGCAAGTGAAAACGCCTCAGTTGCAAACGGAGAGAAGAGACTTTCTTCTCTCCCCATGCGACTTTCACCCTTCTCTCCCTCTTTTCACTTAGCAGTCCTTTATTTGTATAGTGGGGAACAAAACCAGACACAGGATACTTGGGTGCAATAAAACTTCAGTTCATCATGGGTCATAAGGTTATGGAGGTCAGCTGGAGAAACAGACCTCTCACATAAACATCCTATCTTCAGATCTAATTCCACAATGGCAACCTTTAAACTTTTGTCCTTATAACCCCAACATTTCCCTCCTGTTTGTCATTGTGAAACATACATCAGGCTGACCCAACTTTATAAGATTTTCTGAGTCACCATCATTCATGACAGACCACGAAGGGAGTGGAGGAAATCACATAGGTCCTAATCTAACAGTGTTAATGCTAAAATGAAAATGAATAACACACATAGGTATGTATGTAGCAAGGCTGGGCGAAAAACCCCTCCTTCAGGGGAAAATTCCCAGCCGACTCCCTCACCAGGGAAGTCACCTTATGGCTTGCTACCCAAAGCGTTACATAGATAAAAGACAAACATTCACATCTCCTTTACACTCGGTCCTCTTCCTCCAACAGAATTGTTTGTAGGAGAGTATAGGACACAAAGGCTTGGGTGAACATTTTGGCAGCATATCTATACCACATATTAGTTTTGAATGGGTGTGGCATTCCATTCAGGTCCTGAGTCCAGTGCCAGTCTTTAGGATTTATCCATGTCCATCGCTTTGCTCTCAGTTTCTCATGTTCCACAGTGTAATTACCACTTGTCGTCTTCAGGTCTACCATGGTGAGGACGATTACCAGTATAGTCAGGCAGAGCCATACTGGTCGGAGAACACATTCCCACCCTTTAGGGCAGGCGGTGGGTGCCATAGCTGGGAGCGAGGATTAGATGTTTTCTTCAGCGGCCAAAGGTTTTGGTACCGGCCGACTTCCACCTCTACTCGACACTCACCAGGTGTTGCAGTACCTTACAGTGGCTCTGGTGAATCCACGTGGGTCTCTCTTGGATCTTTACAGCTGTGGGTGTGGTCAGGATCACAGTGTAGGGTCCTTCCCACTTAGGTGTAGACCAGGTTTTCCTTTTCATGACCTTTATCAGCACTTGGTCTCCTGGTTTAACCCTCTGGCCCTGTGGAGACAAAAGGTCATCTGGCAGATTATTTGCACTCACTCACAACTTCCTTATTCTTTAACATTTTACTCATACACTCTGCAAGAGTAGTTTCTCCTTGAGGTTTTTCACACACATCCTCACAAATGGGAAGTGTAAAAGGTCTCCCATAAAGGATTTCAAATGGGGTCAGGCCTTTGTCTGTTGGCGTGACCCTCATGTACATTTTTACCAGAGGGAGGCACTCTACCCATGTCCTCCCCGTTTGCTCCATGGTTTTTCTCAGTCTCATTTTTATAGTGCCATTAGTTCTTTCAAATAATCCTGCACTCTGGGGGTGGTATGAGCAATGTTTTTTTAACTCAAACCCCAGGTGTTTTGACATTTGTGTAACTACTTCATTCACAAAATGTGGACCATTATCACTGTAAACTCGCTGTGGGATCCCATGATCTGGAATAATATTTTTGCACAGCGCTTTAGCCACTGTTAGTGCATCAGCATTTTTACTGGGCACAATTTCAACCCATTTAGAATATGCATCTATCAGAACAAGGCAGTACTTGTATGTCTGACATTGCGACAACTGTATAAAATCCATGTGAATGACTTGGAATGGATAATCTGGGTTGGGGAATCTCCCTCTCTTTGGTCTGAGATTTCACTGTGGGTTGTGTTTACAACAAATCAAACAGGATTTACAAAAATTTTTTGAGTAGTTATTGAATCCTGATGCGTGGAAATACTTTTCCACTGCATATACCATCCCTCCTGTTGACACATGGCAAGGCCCATGTGTCAAAATAGCTGCTGTATGATAGAGACTTCTAGGCAGGCAAAGTTTGTCTTTGATTTTAAAAAGGTCTTGCTCTATTGTGGCTCCTTCTTTGAGCCAAAGTTGTTGTTCAGCTGGTGGGGCTCTTTTCTGCATGTCCGAAAGTACCTCATGGTCTATGGGCTGTTTTACTTCATCTACAATATATAGATTACATTTGCCGAATTGTCCCTGTGCAGTTGCCTTTGCTGTTACATCTGCCTTCTCCTGGAAGCCAGATGCCTCATCCTTAATCACAAGGCTTTGAGAGAAACTGCAAGGAGTGACCTGTCCATTTGCTGATCTCACAAAGATATGTTTATCACCTCTTGTCACTCCAGGAATTCTGTCCCTCAATACTGTTCTGTCTGCTCCTGTATCACACAAAAATGTTATTTTTACTCCATTAATTTTTAACACTCTAATGGGCATTACTTTGTTCTCTTCTATACTATAATAAGTCTCCACAATTTCACTAAGATCCAATTCTTCAGTATTTGAGGGGTCTAGTCATGCATTAAAATTATGGGGTTCTGGTCTATTGTACTCATCCGATCTTCTGTATCCTCTCTTATTCGGTTACATTCTCGTGCAAAATGACCTGGCTGACCACAATTGTAGCATGTGTCATTTTTTCCTCCTTTATCTCTGAACCTGCTATCTTGCCTAGCTGGGCCTCCTCTGCCCCTACCTCTTCCTCTGAATCCTCCTCTGCTGTACTGCTGAGGGTCCCCCCAGGCTCCGCCACTGCTCATCACATCCAGGAGTGCAAACACAGCAGCCTTAGATTGCTGATCTGATTTATGTTTTTGCATGCCTTGTGCATGCTGGGCATAATTCATTATTTGGGCCGCTCCGTCTGTGGGAGTGTTAATATTGTATTTTCGTATGTGATGAGTAATAGATGGGCAGAAACCACTCAGCAGGGCTTGTTTTAGCTGCTGCTGGTAGGCTGAGCTGGGGGCGTCCTCAGGGTTCAATCCACTGTTTGCTTTAAACACTTCCTCTAACCTTCCTCTATATTCCTGCACATCCTCATCATCTTTCTGTTTACACTGGGCAATGGTTTGGTAATCAGGGGGTTTGACAAAAGCATCTCTGATCCTCTCTATCAATGCTGTAACCTGAGCTTCCAGCGCGGGGTCGTCTGAGGGCAAAACGACTCCGGCTGGGCTTCGTCCAGTGTATCCCCCTCTATCTCTTTCCTTTCTTGTCTGTAACCCACAAAGCTGCCTTCTTTCTGCCTGTTCCTGCCATTTAACGGCTTCTATAATTTGCAATTTGAATTTATCAATTCTCTTTGGTTCTGCTATAGCCATTTCTGCTTTCAATTGAGTTACCAATTTATCGCATGCGCAGGTTTCCAGTTTCCCAGGAAACTCATATTTTTTCTTCCATTCACCCAAATATCTTGCTGATCCGGGGGAATAAGTGTTCATTAATTTAGGATCCCCCGTTAATTGGGGTTTACTGTTTCCCTTTCCCATAGTTGCAACTTGGCACAAGCAAACGATCGGTCACAACAGCGTGTGGATGGTCCACTGTATCAGGCTTCTACAGGTACTAATTACCTGCGGATACAGCCGTCCAACACACTCAACTTTTCAATTTTTACTTGTGCCCAACAAATAACACACAGTTTCAGTGGGAAGTGACACCGTTCTACTCGGTTGGCAATTGCCTGTCCAACGTTCCCTTTTCATCAACAAACAAACAAACAAACAAACAAGTAAGCATTCACATTCACTCCACAGTACTGTTTAATGCCTTCCTAGTGTCCCTGACACTGGATACCCCTCGACCATGTGCCTGACATGGGAGATTATTTTGCCATGGTCTTTTATCCAAGTGGTCTTGTCTAACAGTTTTCACCGTTCGTGCATTCGAATCAATTTGATTCTAATCCCGCTCTGCAACGGTATTTAATTTAGACTCACACATTATTTTTCCTGACGTCCATTCACACAGTTTCACCCGCGGATTTTTACCTGATTTGACGCAAGGATTGCCTTAACGGTTTCCGTCAGACAGTAGGGCTGAGAGGATGTTTCCAGATGGGGACCTGCCGACCTCCCAACGAATTCACGTGGGTGGATTTTCTCCAGCCGTCTAACGGCTGACTCTGCAGAGATTCACGGCGTCCTCGTCCTCCTCTTCATCCAAACTGTCGTATTGGAAACCGGGCGGAAACACCAATAAATATGTCAGGTTTACGCTACACTGACATGGTTCTTTTCCCTGAAGGCAATGAAACACACAACAACTTTGTACCGAGTATCAGTCTGCAAGTGAAAATGCCTCAGTTGCAAACGGAGAGAAGAGACTTTCTTCTCTCCCCGTGCGACTTTCACCCTTCTCTCCCTCTTTTCACTTAGCAGTCCTTTATTTGTATAGTGGGGAACAAAACCAGACACAGGATACTTGGGTGCAATAAAACTTCAGTTCATCATGGGTCATAAGTTTATGGAGGTCAGCTGGAGAAACAGACCTCTCACATAAACATCCTATCTTCAGATCTAATTCCACAATGGCAACCTTTAAACTTTTGTCCTTATAACCCCAACACATATTATAGTAGCCAATTTTGTGCTGATTACAGTGTTATCAGACTTTAGACATTAATATGTTTAAAAAACACTGAAAAAAGCACAAATGTCAGGACATGTCAAAATTTGTCCAGGCCCCAAAAACCCCCTCAGACCCCAGAGGGTTAACTGGTTTGTGTTAACAGGTTTAATAGATAGATATAACTGAGTGTCCTCTGCATAGCAGTGGTAATTAATAGAGTGCTTCCTAATGACATAGCCTAGAGGAAGCATGTACAGGGTGAACAGAATCGGTCCTAGCACGGAGCCTTGTGGAACTCCATAACTAACTTTTGTTCGTGTGGAAGGTTCATCATGGACATGAACAAACTGGAATCTGTCCGATAAATAGGATTGGAACCACTTTAACGCTGTTCCTCTGATACCAATCACATGCTCCAGTCTCTGTAATAAGATGTTGTGGTCAATGGTGTCGAATGCTGCACTAAGGTCTAGGAGGACAAGTATTGAAACAAGTCCATTATCTGAGGCTAAGAGAAGATTGTTGGTAACTTTCAACAGTGCTGTTTCTGTACTATGATGTGCTTTAAATCCTGATTGAAAATCTTCAAATAGTTCATTCCTGTGTAAGTGGTCTGATAGCTGCTTAGCAACAGCTTTTTCTAGGATTTTAGAAATAAATGGCAGGTTGGATATTGGTCTATAATTAGCCAAGACACCTGGATCAAGACTAGGCTTTTTGAGTAAAGGTTTGATTACTGCAGTCTTAAAGGCTTGTGGTACGTAGCCTGATACTAGAGATAAATTTACCAAGTCCAATAAAGATGAGTTCATTAATGGCAGGGTGCCTTTAAGCAGTCTAGTCGGGATGGGGTCTAAGAGACACGTTGATGATTTCGATGAAGCAACTACTGATGTAAATTCAGAGAGATCTATGGGAGAGAAGCAGTCTAAACATAACTGAGGTCCTACAGATGATTCAAGAGCTACTGTAGTAGAAGATTCATTTATTGCAGGTATAGGAAGCATCTGCTGGTCCTAATTAATAACCCCCACGAATCCTGACAGTCTAAACATAACTGAGGTCTTACAGATGATTCGGGAGCTACTGTAGTAAAGCTACTGTAGAAGATATAGGGTATAGGAAGCATCTGCTGAATTTTATCTCTAATAGTTGTGATTTTATTTGTAAAGAAACTCATAAATTCATCACTGCTGAGAGCTAAGGGAACATTGGGCTCCACAGAGCTGTGACTTTTTGTCAGCCTGGCTACAGTGCTGAAAAGAAACCTGGGATTGTTCTTATTTTCCTCTATTAGTGATGAATAGTATGCAGTTCTGGCTTTACGGAGAGCTTTTTTATATGTTAGTAGACTGTTTTTCCAGGCTAAAAAAATTTCCTCTAAGTTTGTGGAAGGCCACTTCCTTTCCAGCCTTCGTGATGCCTGCTTTAAGGTACGAATATGTAGATTATACCATGGGGCTAGTCTTCTCTGATTCACTACCTTCTTTTTCAGAGGGGCTACAGAATCAAGCATTTCACGCAGTGAGCTTACAGCGCTTTCAACAACATGATCAATTTGTTAGGGAGTGGGATTGAAGCAGCTGCCCTCCACTATGTTTATACTTGGCATAGACGTAAATAAAGATGGAATCATTTTCTTAAATTTATTAACAGCGTTGTCAGATAAACATCTGCTGTAGTGGAATTTTCTTCCAAACGCTGCATGATCCATCATTTTAAATTCAAAAGTTATTAAAGAATGATCTGACAAAACAGGATTTGGGGGAAAAACTATTAGATGTTCAATTTCGATGCCATAGGTCACAACAAGATCAAGGGTGTGATTGAAACAGTGGGTGGGTTTATTAACATTTTGAATGAAACCAATTGAATCTAATATAGAATTAAATGCAATGCTGAGGCCGTTATTTTCAACATCTACATGAATGTTAAAATCTCCCATTATAATAACTTTATCTGATCTAAGCACTAAATCAGACAGGAAGTCAGGGAATTCAGTTAAAAACTCTGAGTAAGGGACAGGTGGACGGTACACAGTGACAAGTAGAACTGGTTTTTGTGTTTTCCAGTTTGGATGTGAGAGACTAAGAGTGAGGTTCTCAAATGAGTTAAAATTGTTCTGAGGATGAAAGTTTAATAATAAGTTTTATTTTATGCCACGGTCACATTTTATAGGACACTTATATGCAGAAAACAGCCAAGGTTTCTTGGCTGAAAGTAGTCCCCTCTTCCTGTCATGCTGGGAAGTACATTGTAAAAGCAGACAAATCATCTCAACTATTTCCAGTATCCTTAATAATTTCCAAACGTGGTGAGAGAAAAACACTGCCTACAGTTTAGCACATTGAAAAGCCATCAAAACCTTTCCTCAAAATGGATCTGCAGCTGGAAATGGATTGAAATGTAAATTGTTATGTGGTAATGAACCAGTAGATGGAGGTTTGGGACGTTAACATGACAAAAGTCATATGGAGAAAAAGCGGAGTGTGGCAGACTGAAGCACACAGCTGCAGCTTATAACATGACTGATATGAATCTGCTGCACACAGTTTATTAGATCTCTTTGTTCTCTCTCAGAAAGGAGGGCAAAGGGAAGTAAATATTATTCTTTCAAAAAGCAATTAAATCACTTGCTGTTGCTGAAATTCTCTGTCAAACTCAATGTTTTTTATAATGGAAGAGGTGAGGAAGAGCATAACTTTTGGAGCATGAATGTCATCACTTCATTTATTTAACTCAAATTTGCAATCCCCTTACTCTGTCTAGGGTTTTTTGATTCAACATTTATGCAAATATGAACCCCCAAAGGAGAGGAAATTCCTTGTTCGAGATATTATTTAGCTTCTTTTACCAGCTGATAAGTTTGAAATGTAGTCCTGGGACATGTTTTCTGATTTTAAAATGTTCCAGATTTTTCTCAGAGCTCTCTCAGAGCTACAAAGCTCCAAAAACAAACATTTTTCCCCAGATTTTATTTCAGCAAGGGTTGACATCTACACAGCTGTCTTATTTAAAGCAACAAATGTCATAGTAAAATCTAAGCTTAATGTTTATATTCTTATTGAAACCTACAACTCTCAAAAGGCCTCAGAAAAGTTGGTCAGCCCTCATGAGACAGCTGTACGAGTGGACAGAGATCCTCTGGAATCTTATTGTTCTTTGCACTTGAGTCTGACTAAACAGATGGGAGTTACTAGTAGTTAAGTTAAAAGTCATAAGGATTGGCACACTGCACTCACACTGACTCCAAACAAATTTAACAGAGGTAGGAGTAAACCATGCACAGGGCACTAGTCCATCGCAGGGCAGTACAAAAATATACTAAATTTTTTTTACTGTCTTTTATTGTGAAGCACTTTGTGACTGCTGTCTGTGAAAAGCACTATATAAATAAATAAAGCTTATTATAATACAATAAGAATTCAGACAAACGCAATTTATACCCACATGAGAGAAAAAAAAAAGATTTTTGGTACAAGTTATTTTCTTTTGTTTCATTGTTTTTAATTTTTTCATCCACAATATCAAATAATGTAGAGCCCATAGGCTGGTGGCTGTGGCTCAGACATGGAGTGATGTAAGGTTTGATATCCAGCTACTTCTGTCCTAATTCTGAAGTGTCCTTGGGGAAGATACTGAACCCTGTTGTTTATATACAATGACATTTGCACTGAAATGGCCAAAAAAGGAGGGAGTAGGTTTAGCCTATGGTATATGTCCTGGATGGGGGAGTACAGGGACACAGTGGAGGCCTTCACTGACTGGAGCAAAAAGAACTATCTTCTCCTGAACACCACCAATTCTAGGGAGCTTGTGGTGGATTTTAGGAGACCAGAAGCACCATGCCAGTCAGTCTGTATTGATGGAGAGGAGATAGTGACTGTACAGACCTTCAAGTACCTGAGGGTGGTACTAGACGAAAAACTGGAGTGGTCTGCCAATGTGGATGCGGTGTACAGAAAAGGGCAGGTCTCTTCTTGAGACAGCTCAGTTCATACAGTGTCTGCAGTGACATGCTGTGCATGTTCTACCACACTGTCATGGCAAGTACACTGTTCTATGCTGCTGTCTGTTCGGGGAGTGGCATTACGGACAGAGACTGTAGGCGCCTGGACAAACTGGTGAAAAAGGCCAGTTCTGTGCTAGGAGGGGGTTGGACCCTCTCAGAACTGTGGTGGAGCAGCAGATGTGGAGGAAGCTGCTTTCTATATTGAACAATAATAAACACCCCCTCCACCACATACTGACCAAACAGACTAGCAGCTGCAGTAGGAGGCTCATCTCACTGCGCTGCAGAACTGAGAAGTTGAGAAGATCCTTTGTCCCCACGGCCATTAGATTGTTCAATAGTAATTATTAGTAATTTATTATTATTATTATTATTAATAGTAATTGATATGTAATTGTAATTGTTGATAGTAATTGATCCCTTATTATTAGTAATTGACATGTTATTGATATGTTATTTATGCTATTTATGTTATACGTTATTGATTTGAGTGCCTTCATCCGTTAATTATATTTCATATTTTATTTTATATTTTATAGTGGAATCTCTGTTAAAGTTATTAGTTAAGAGCTACAGGATAATCTGAATTTTTCCAATGGGGATGAATAAAGTATCTGTCATGTCATGTCATGTCATTAGACTGAGGAACAAGATTCTCTGGTCTGATGAAACCAAGATCGGCCTCAATTCTAAATGTTATGTCTGGAGGAAACCAGGCTCCTCTCATTAGCTGCCCAATACCATCCCAACAGTGAAGCACGGTGGTGGCAGCATCAGGCTGTGGGGTGTTTTTCAGCAGCAGGTATTGGGAGACTGGTCAGGGTTGAAGGAAAGCTGAATGGATCAAAGATATCCTCAATGAAAACCTGTTCCCCAGCACCCAGGACTCAGACCTCAGACTGAACTGAAGGTTCACCTTCCAACATGACAAGCACCCTAAGCCCACAGCCAAGATTACACAGGAGTGGCTTAGGGACACCTCTGTGAGTGTCCTAGACTGGCCTAGCCAGAGCCCTGACTTGAACCCTGTTGAACATCTCTGGAGAGACCTGAAAGTGTCTGTCCCATCCAACCTGACTGAGCTTGTGAGGATTAGCAAAGAAGAATGGCGGAAAATCCCCCAGTCCAGGTGTGCAAAGCTTGTTGTGTCATACCCAAAAAGACTTTGCTGCCAAAGGTGCTTTGTACTGAGTAAAGGGTCTGAATACTTTATGTGATATTTCAGTTTTTTCTTTTTAATAAATTTACAGACATTACTAAAATCATGTTTTCACTTTGTCATTATGTGGCTCTGGGAGTAGATTAATGAGAAAAAATTAATTTAAACAATTGTAGTATCGGGCTGCACCATGACAAAACTGAAAAAAGGGAAGGGGGCCTGAATACTTTCTGAATGCAGTGTAAATAAATTCTGGGCAGAGAAGAAAACCATTAAACAGTACAGTGTAGCACGGACCAGCATACTGTACAAGCTGGTAATTACTTCATTTCCATTTGTTCATCTTTCAATATTGTTTGGTTTTTATTAACTAATAAAAAACATCTTCAAATGTTACTTTTTTTATTAGGTTTTATCTTGTTTCCTTGTGAAAAATAGATGGTCAACACTTTTTTTTTTGTTGATGTAATTAACACTAGGTTGGGAAATCCTTCTTCTGCTACAGTTTGAGATGGTCTGAGCTAACATAAAAACAAAAACTATGTGAGTATAAATAAATGTATGAGGGGACAAGACATCAAATGATGCTGCATTCCCAGCAGAGACTAGGAGATCTCTGACAAGCTGACCAGCTGGAGCTTAGCGTGAGGATCTTGAAAAAAAGCTGGAATGTATGGAGGCCGCAAGTTAAACGTAAACACATTTATTCTCCAAAGTGTGTGCTTTTACGGGCAGTCTAATGTGTATGTGAAAAATCCAGGGGTCTCACAAGTACATCAACAAGTGTGTGTGTGTGTGTGTGTGTGTGTGTGTTGGACAGAGGGAAGCAGTCCTCTTCATCTTCTCTGCGTTATTTTAAATATTTAGACACAAACCAGCCACCCAGAGAGGGTTGTCCTCAGGTCAGCTGCCTTTACAGACCAATCAAAGAAGCAGAGCCCTGCCAAGAGTTACACAACCATCAGACTTGGTGGGAAAGAGTGTTGGACACTCATGTTTCTCAT
The DNA here is from genome assembly GCF_900324485.2 of Mastacembelus armatus. Lineage (NCBI taxonomy): Eukaryota > Metazoa > Chordata > Actinopteri > Synbranchiformes > Mastacembelidae > Mastacembelus > Mastacembelus armatus. The sequence goes on from NC_046640.1 coordinate 47,211, forward strand.
CTGAAATTGTGAAAGAAGTCAGAGATTACCCAGTGCATAAAAAAACGTAAGAAACAGATGAATGTCAGGTATGCTGCTCATTAAATATAAAATGAAAAAAACAGAACATACACAGAAGCATAGCATATATCACTTTTAATTTACATGTCTTTAAAGATTAAAAAGGGGATTATAAAAAGTAGACAATAACGAAGCAGGGAACACAAAGAATGTCCACCAAAGCAGCATGACATCTAATACTGTTTCATTTAAATAATGAAAGAAAAAGAAAATACATACTTTGTTGTGTTGTATTTTTAAAATACTGTAAAATACTTTCTGTGAGACGTCATCAACATGATGGCATCAAGTGTAAAACGAAGGATCCAGCTATGGACTCATGCTCAACTTCCCCAGTTGTGTTGAATGCAGAACAGTAGCACAAGGTGAGCAACACAACTGCAGTGCAATCGGTTTATTTCTGTAAAAAAATTCATATATTTCATTCTTCAAATGTGATGTTGCAGTGGGGCAAAAAAGTATTTAGTCAGCCACCAATTGTGCAAGTTCTCACACTTAAAAAGATGAGAGAGGCCTGTAATTTTCATCATAGGTATACCTCAACTATGAGAGACAAAATGAGAAAAAAAATCCAGAAAATCACATTGTCTGATTTTTAAAGAATTTATTTGCAAATTATGGCAGAAAATAAGTATTTGGTAACTAACAAAAGTTCATCTCAATACTTTGTTATATACCCTTTGTTGGCAATGACAGAGATCAAACATTTTCTGTAAATACTGACTAAATACTTTTTTGCCCCACTGTAAGTCCTATTACTGAACACCAAAGAGAACAGATTAGGATACCATCATGAGTTTCTAATAAAAGTTAATTGAACATGACTAACATCACAACTAACAGTTAAATAAGAATATATTAGCATGTTTGTTGGAACAGGTCGACAGCAACTCCAACTCCACTTCCTTTCTCAACACTACTTTCAAACCCCCAGCCTCTCTACCATCCATCTGTACTCATCTGCCTTCTGCAATTCCATAAATTGCCTTTTTTAATGAAAAAATTTACACAATCCACAAGCATCTTGGTCTTAACTCTGCTCTCACCTCCTCCTCTGAACTCTGTCTGCTGTCTCACCCACTCTCCTCTTTCCAGCTTCCTTTGAAATTGCGGATCTCATCTGTAAGTCCAAACCCTTGACATGTCAGTTAGATCCCCTCCCCACAGTTCTGGTAAAGCCTGACCTCATCACTACCACCATCCACCTGAAAAAACAGCACACAATAATCTGTATGAACAATTCCAGTTTGGTTTCCACCCTCTCCATAGCACAGAAACTGCACTAATAAATTTCACAAACCCCCTCCTCCTGCCAGCTGACTCTGGTTTACTCACCATTCTCATCCTCCTTTATCTGAGTGGGGCCTTCTACATCATATCTCGTTACAGTGCTGAGATGTGGACACGTGCAGAGACAAGGAGACTGAAGGTAGATGCACAACCAAAGGATTTATTCCACTAGTGAACACAAACACTGGCTACACAAACTTCTTCAGCAAACTAAGGGAAAACAACACTGAATCACACGTACTGTTGTGTCTGAGTTCTTAGTGGCTGGAAAGATCTGCCATGAGCCAGGAATCCTCCGACCATGAGCCCTTCATGATGAGCAGACCCGAAATACCTGCGTGAGCCCAGCCCATCTCAGCTCGACCTGCAGTTAAGGTGAGGAAACCAGGATAAACAGGACAAACCAAGAAAAAGACCCAGGAGAGTGCGCATGCTCTCCCAGCTCCTGACAATATCTCACACTATCCTCCTCAATAGACTAATCTCCACTGGAATCACTCATATGACCCTGAACTGGTTTAAGTTATATCTTTCAGGTCGCACTCATTCATCTTCAGTCTTCCATGTCCCAGCCATACCCTGTTGTGTGCTGGTGTGCCCCAGGACAGAGCCCCAGGACAGAGCCCTGGGGCACACCAGCACACACACACCAGCACACACTTCTCTTCATCATCTACCTCCTTCCCATTGGCAATATCTTCCATAAATATAACATCCATTTCCACTGTTACATGGACAACACCCTATCTCTCCAGTAAACCTCATTCCACTCTCCCACCTTCCTTCCTCACTGACTGGTGACTCACTGACTGGTGTTGTCCTTGACAGTGCACTATCTTTTCAAAACCATATTAATAACGTCATTTGGTCTGCATATTGTAGGCAGCATGGTGGCTGAGTGGTTAGCACTGTTGCCTCACAGCAAGAAGGTCGTGGGTTCGCATCCCGGCCTTTCTGTGTGGAGTTTGCATGTTCTCCCTGTGCTTGCGTGGGTTTACTCCGGGTACTCCGGTTTCCTCTCACAGTCCAAAAAACATGCATGTTAGGTGACTCTAAAATTGCCCGTAGGAGTGAGTGTGAGTGTGTGAGGTTGTGTGTCTATATGTGGCCCTGCGACAGACTGGTGACCTGTCCTGCCTTCCACCCGAGAGAGAGCTGGGATAGGCTCCAGCAGATCCCCGTGACCCTGAACCAGGAAAAGCGGGTATAGAAGATGGATGGATGGATGGTCTGCATATTACCATCTGCGCAATATCAACTTTGACTTCTGAGGACTTAAAACCTTCCTTTTTGACAAAGTGTATAGTCCAGGAAACCCTGAACCATCCCTTAGTTATGCTGCTATTGGCCTAGACAGCCTGAGGACCATCGGTGCACTGAGCTCCCCTACCTAACCCTCCCTTCCCTTCCCCTCTCCTCCTCTCCTCACATGTATATTCCACCATTGAATGTCATTAGCTTTGTGCTCTCTCTCTTCCCCTAGTTTGTGTCTCTCCCTCTCTCTCTGTTCTCTCTCTGTACCTTCTGCAGGTCCTGGAGCTGTATATCGCTGGTGTGCAGTTACTGGCGCCACCAACCTACACTGTCTATTTGTTTTTATTTGTTGTTTATTGTTGCTGTTCTTTTCTCTCTCCTCTATCCACTCACTCCAACTGGTCGAGGCAGATGGCCGCCCAAACTGACCCTGGTTCTGCTGGAGGTTTTTTCTTCTGTTAAAGGGAGTTATTCATCTCCACTGTCACCAAGTGCTGCTTGTAGGGATTTGTTGGTTTTTTTTGTTTTTTGTAAAGTGCCTTGAGATGATTGTATTGTGATACAAATAAAACTGAATTGAATTGAATTGAATCAATCGGCTCCGCACCTCCCTCATCCCCCATACCACAGCCATTCTTGTTGATAGTCTCATCATCTCCCATCTATTTCTATTACTATTGCAACTCCCTTCCTTTAGGTCTTACACACAAATCTCTCCATAAACTTCAGCTGGTCCAGAACTCTGCAGCCTGGATAATTACCAAAACCCTCTCCACTCACCATATCACCCCTGTCCTGAAGCAGCAACACTCGCTCCCGGTCAATTTCAAAATCTTCCACTACACGTTCAATGCCATCTATAAGTTCCCAGACCTCAGTGTGCTGACAGGAGCCTCCCTGCTGAGGCTTCGTCCCTACTCCCCGGGTCCCAGTGTGCCTATGGCAGTGTTCCTCCAGGGATCCCGACTCCTGAGTCAGGTACCTCTAACAGACTGGATAAAGAGACTGGTGTTTGGCGTTGAGGATGCCACCACCTCTCCAGATCCTGACCCTCACCCCAGTGGGTCGGCTGGCACCACCGATGTCACCACCTCTCCTGGACCAGAGCTCCGCCCCGGTGGGTCAGCCGGTGCTGCCAACACCACCACAGCTTGTGTTTCTGCTTGCCTGATGGGCCATCCACCAGGGCGGCCCAAGACTGATGATTGCCTGATCCACATTTGCCTAAGGGGTCGTCCTCCAAAGTGGCCCCAGAACTTTGTCTGCCCAGTGGGCCATCCTCCAGAGCAGCTCCAGATTCCTGTTCACCAGAAGGGTTGCCACTCTATTGACCTTGGACTCTGTCCCGTCAGAGCCACAACGGGACTCATTTTGGCTCCTGGGAGGACCCCTGGAATTTGAAACTTTCCCTGCCCACCCGCCCTTTGGAACCCACCCAGATTTCCCCTGTGACCTAATCCACCTTACTGTAGTATAATAAAACCACTGCTGAATAGGGCCTATTGTGTATTGTGGAAATATAATTTTTGCTTTCAGTGAGAACAGTTTGCTGTAACCTTGACATTTTGATAAGGACTCTTGGTATCAAAAGCCAGATGTCTTTCTGTGGGAAATTGCCTTTCTATTCACATGACATTATTTTGTATCATACCATTAAAAATGATTAAAAATGATGAGCTGGGATGCTATCAACCAGTGACTCTCATGCTGTATTCAGGTGCTGTATGACTGTTGCTCCTTGAAAGTAAAACTTCTATATAACTTACCGAAGTCCATCCTCTGAGTTTGGACTTTTTGGCCATCTGGAAACCCTTGAGAGGGGGGTTATGTCATGGTCTGGTATTTTGATTTCCTGTATGGGACATTTATTTTGGTTTCTTGGTTCCTGTCTCGCTTGGTGTTTACCCTGGGTCGTTTTATGTTGATTAGTATTAGTTTCACCTTTGTCCCATTATCCTTTGGTTTGACTTACATATATATATACCTGAATCTTTTGTTCTTTTGCTGGAGTATTGGTTGTGTTTGTGTTGAGTCTTTGTAGTTTGCTTAAATCTGAGTTGAGTGAGTTTTTGTTTTGCCTGAGCTGAGGAATATGTCTTAATAAAGGGTGGTTGTCTGCACTTGGGTCCTGTACAAATCCTTCTTCTAAATATAACATTTTGTAAAGAGTTGAGATGATTATATTGTGATTTGGCAGTATACAAATAAAATTGAATTGAATTTCTTACAGGAATCCTCACTGGTTTCAAACACAGCTGCTCCTCCATTGCAAGTTTGCCTGATGCTTCTGCAAACATGGATGGGCAAAGTCAAACTCACCAGCTAAAGTTTATTAATGTTGTATTTATTACTTACATATATAAACATAAGTGCCCAATTTATTTTGGTATTCCTGACATGGTATATGGTAATGTGGGTTTTATAGTAAGGAATTGTATTGATCTGTATGGCTCCACTAAAACCTTTAATATAAATCTGACCATAGAAAGCATACACTGCCTAATGACATTGCTTCATATTCCTGTGCAGTTCTTCTTCTGGTCTAGTCACCTGTAATCCACTATCAAATTCATTAAAAAGGTGATAGCGGATCAGCCTGGAGAGGGTTAGCACATATATGTTGTGTAATAAAATGTGCTGACAGGAAAACAGGTCTGTACAGCAGCTATATACTCACAGCTGGCTGGCTGGAGCAATGTCTATAAGTATTTCCTATGTAATCTACAGTAATTACTATCTACTATATCTACTATACACACACACACACACACACACACATATATATATATATATATATATATATATATATATATATATATATATATATATAGGGAATTTTTATATATATATATGTATATATATATACATATATATATATAAAAATTCCCGTCTCACCCCTATGGGTGGTGTGTCTTCCTCAATCTCGGGTCCTCTACCAGAGGCCTGGGAGTTTGAGGGTTCTTCGCAGTATCTTAGCTGTTCCTAGCACTGCGCTCTTCTGGACTGAGATCTCTGATGTTGTTCCTGGGATCTGTTGGAGCCACTCTCCCAGTTTGGGGGTCACAGCCCCGAGGGTGCTGATTACCACGGGGACCACTGTTGCCTTCACCTTCCACATCTTTTCTAGCTCTTCTTTAAGCCCTTGGTATTTCTCCAGCTTCTCATGTTCCTTCTTTCTGATGTTGCTGTCACTTGGGATCGCTACATCTACCACTACGGCTTTCTTCTGTTGTTTGTCCACCACTACTATGTCCGGTTGGTTAGCCATCACCTGTTTGTCGGTCTGTATCTGGAAGTCCCACAGGATCTTAGCTTGGTCATTCTCCCTCACATTTGGAGGTGTGTCCCATTTTGACCTTGGGACCTCCAGCCCATACTCGGCACAGATGTTCCTGTACACTAGGCCGGCCACTTGGTTATGGCGTTCCATGTACGCTCTGCCTGCTAGCATCTTACAACCTACTGTTATGTGCTGGATTGTCTCAGGAGCATCTTTGCACAGCCTGCACCTGGGGTCCTGCCTGGTGTGGTAGACCCCAGCCTCTATCGATCTTGTGCTCAGGGCCTGTTCTTGTGCCGCTACGATCAGTGCCTCTGTGCTGTCTTTCAGTCCAGCTTTTTCCAGCCACCGGTAGGATTTTTCGATATCAGCCACTTCTTGTATCTGTCGGTGGTACATGCCGTGCAGGGGTTTGTCCTGCCATGATGGTTCTTGCTCTTCTTCTTCTGCATCGGGCTTCTGTTGCCTGAGATATTCATTAAGTATTCCATCGCTCGGTGCCATCTTCCTAATGTACTCATGGATCTTGGCCGTTTCATCTTGGATGGTGGCTCTGACGCTCACCAGTCCCCGGCCTCCTTCCTTCCTTTTAGCGTACAGTCTCAGGATGCTGGATTTGGGGTGAAGTCCTCCATGCATTGTGAAGAGCTTCCTTGTCTTGACACCAGTGGCTTCTATGTCCTCTTTTGGCCAGCTTATTATGCCATATGGCCATCACCGGCAGGGCGTAGGTGTTGATGGCTTGGATCTTGTTCTTCCCATTTAGCTGACTTCATAGGACTTGCCTTACTCTCTGTAGGTATTTGGCTGTGGCTGCTTTCCTTGCGGCTTCTTCTTGGTTCCCATTTACCTGTGGGATTCCAAGGTACTTGTAGCTCCCCTCAACATCCGCTATGCTGCCTTCTGGGAGTTCAACTCCTTCAGTCCTGACAACCTTCCCTCTCTTTGTTATCATCCGACCACACTTGTCCAGTCCGAATGACATTCCAATGTCGTTGCTGTATATCCTGGTGGTGTGGATCAGTAAGTCGATGTGTCGCTCGGTCCTGCCATACAGCTTGATGTCATCCATGTACAGGAGGTGGCTGATGGTTGCCCCATTTCGCAGTCGGTATCCAAAGCCCACTGAGCCCACTGAGAGTACACTTTGGATGGTTCGGTGGAGAACATCCTGTTTATTCTCCGTGCTTCTATTTCTCTGGTGTACCTCTTCAGGCGTGTGGATCACCCCACAGATGTTCGATGGGATTCAGGTCTGGACTCTGGCTGGGCCATTCCAAAACCTCAATCTTATTCCGGTGAAGCCATTCTTTTGTTGATTTAGATGTGTGCTTTGGGTCATTGTTGTGCTGAAAGATGAAGTTCCTCTTCATCTTAAACTTTGTAACAGAAGGTTGAAGGTTTTGTGCCAACACTGACTGGTATTTGGAACTGTTCATAATTCCCTCCACCCTGACTAAGGCCCCAGTTCCAGCTGAAGAAAAACAGCCCCAAAGCATGATGCTGCCACCACCATGCTTCACTGTAGGTATGGTGATATTTTTTTTTGTGATGTGCAGTGTTGTTTTTGCGCCAAATATACCTTTTGGAATTATGTCCAAAAAGTTCAACCTTGGTTTCATCAGACCATAACACATTTTTCCACATGCGTTTGGGAGAGTTCAGATGTCTTTTTGCAAAATTAAGCCAGGCTTGGATGTTTTTCTTTGTAAGATAAGGCTTCCGTCTTGCCACCCTACCCCATAGCACAGACATATGAAGAAGACGGGAGATTGTTGTCACATGTACTACACAGCCAGTACTTGCCAGAAATTCATGCAGCTCCTTCAGTGTTGCTGTCGGCCTCTTGGCAGCCTCCCTGACTAGTTTTCTTCTCGTTTTATAATCAACTTTGGACGGACGTCCTGTTCTTGGAAATGTCACTGTTGTGCCATATTTACTCCACTTGATGATGATGGCTTCTCTGTGTTCCATGGTATATTTAATTGCTTGGAAATTCTTTTGTGGCCTTCACCTGATCGATATCTTTGAATAATGAGATCCCTCTGATGCTTTGGAAGCTCTCTGTGGACCATGGCTTGTGCTGGAAGACGTGGCTACAAAAATGTCAGAAAAAGCCTACTAGAACAGCTAAACTTTATTTGGGGTTGATCAGAGGCACTTTAACCCTCTGGGGTCGACGCACGCGCCGGCGCGTTTTGACACATCTTTTTCTGATAAGGCCGAAACAAACTTAAATTACTCCGTCAATTCTGATCGTACAGATAAAAGAAGTATATCATTCAAATCTGTAAAGGGTCTAGTTTTAGTGGTATACCATCATAATAACAACAAAACGTTGTGCTTTTTTTAAATAAAGAAAGCCGACAGGGTGCGCTCTCGGACTTTTCTGTCTCTGCCATTTCTCTTCACAGACGCGTAAATAAAACAACCAGAATCTCAGTGAATACTTGGCTCATAAAAATAAGAATTATATGGCTAGAAAGCTTGAAATGTTTTCTTTTGAGTGAAACAATTCAAGTCAAAAACAAATCATCACTTTTTATTTAATCCGTATGAACGTAAGGAGAAGTCTCACCTCATTACAGGTAATGCGGTCCCGTCTTGTACACTGTCCACTGTTCACATGTAAATAATCTCAGGTGAACCAGGTAAATATGTGCACGCCCCCGAGAAATGACACAAAATATCAAACTTCATCATAGTATTTACTCACTTTTTCGGCGCGTTTGGATGATGGCGCGTTACGCACGTGAAGCGGCGCTCCTTACATTCCTCACAGAGACAAATAGTTTAGCTTGTCCTCAGAGTAAAAACACTGATTTTAATTCAAATGAGGATCGTTTGGCTCCTCATTGTGTTGTATTGTGCTGCACTAATCCGTCCCATCTACATTGACTGAAAGGCTCATTATGCGCGCCTTTGTCTGGTCGTTCAGTGCGTCTTTTGTGTTCTCAGGTAAATCACATGACTATTCATCCTCAGACACACCCTCTTGCATATGGCCTTTCTGGACAAAAAGTGTCTTAGAAAATTTAAATCAGTGTATTGTTTACTGTGAATGTGTGAACAAGATAACATTCACAGGACTCTGAAGTAAACACTTTAGCCTACAACATGCTGGTCTCCAAAGTCTTGTGAACCAATGTCCTGTTTGTGTTTTATGGTCTTATTTCAGTAAGTAAAAAATTGTAGTTTTTCACTAACCATGCATAAACACTTTTTTCTCAAAAACACAATAATGTATAAACTTGCTGCTCACATATTATTGTAGCCAATTTTGTGCTGATTACAGTGTTATCAGACTTTAGACATTAATATGTTTAAAAAACACTGAAAAAAGCACAAATGTCAGGACATGTCAAAATTTGTCCAGGCCCCAAAAACCCCCTCAGACCCCAGAGGGTTAACTGAGGTAGTCCATGAACAGAAATCCAAAAAGGGGAAAGCAAGGCGAGATGACAAAAACAAGACAAAAACAAGCATCTTATCAGGGCTCGAAAAAGGGATGTAGTCGGAGGCTGTAGAACAGGGTCTGTAGGCAGGAGCTGTAGAAACAGATAATCTGGCAAATGGCTGTGGCTGAACAAAGGTATATAAAGGGGAAAAACACAAACGAGGCATGGGTGAAAACAATTAACTAATTGGGTCAAAGTAAAGAGGAACAAGACAGAACAAAACCAAATCCTAAATGAACCTACAAAATAAAAGCACAAAACAGGAAATTCAAAACACAGATCCTGACAGACTGCTTCTCTCCCATACATCTCTCTGAATTCACATCAGTAGTTGCTTCATCGAAATCATTAATGTGTCTCTTAGACCCCATCCAGACTAGACTGCTTAAAGACACCCTGCCATTAATGAACTCATCTTTATTAGACTTAGTAAATTTATCTCTAGTATCAGGCTACGTACAACAGGCCTTTAAGACCGCAGTAATCAAACCCCTTCTCAAAAAGCCTAGTCTTGGCTAATTATAGACCAATATCCAACCTGCCATTTATTTCTAAAATTCTGGAAAAAGCTGTTGCTAAACAGAACAGGAATGAACATATATAGACATAAGTGCTCTGGAATGGGGAATGAACTATTTGAAGATTTTCAATCAGGATTTAGAGCACATCATAGTACAGAAAGAGCACTGTTAAAAGTAATCAACGATCTTCTCTTAGCCTCAGATAATGGACTTGTTTCTATACTTGTCCTCCTAGACCTTAGTGCTGCATTCGACACTACTGACCACAACATCTTATTACAGAGATTGGAGCATGTTACTGGTATCAGAGGAACAGCATTGAAATGGTTCCAATCCTATTTATCGGACAGATTCCAGTTTGTTCATGTCCATGATGAACCTTCCACATGCACAAAAGTTAGTTATGGTGTTCCACAAGACTCTGTGCTAGGACCGATTCTGTTCACCCTGTACATGCTTCCTTTAGGCAATGTTATTAGGAAGCACTCTATTAATTACCACTGCTATGCAGATGACACTCAGCTGTATCTATCTATGAAACCTGTTAACACAAACCAGTTAACGAGACTCCAAGCATGTCTAACTGACAGAATACAGAATAGAATTTAAAATCCTTCTTCTCACATACAAATCCCTTCACGATCAAGCTCCTTCATACCTTAAAGACCTCATAGTACCATATTATCCCAATAGACCAGTTCGCTCTCAGAGTGCAGGTCTACTTGTGGTTCCCAGAGTTTCCAAAAGCAGAATGGGAGGCAGAGCCTTTAGCTATCAAGCTCCTCTCCTGTGGAACCAGTCTTACTGGAGGCAGAGTCTGGGTTCAGGAGGCAGACACTCTCTGTACTTTTAAGGCTAGACTTAAAACCTTCCTCTTTGACAAAGCGTATAGTTAGGGCTGGCTTCAGGTAACCCTGAACCATCCCTTATTTATGCTGTTATAGGCCTAGACTGCCCGAGGACCTAGCCTAGATCCCCTACCCCCCTATTGTTCATACAGTGTGCAGTAAGTAATAATTTGCTTTAATTATGAAGGCTCACCCACAAGTGTTTTTAGTATATAGTTTTACATACTTCTGTATATAGGTATATAAAGGGGGAAAACAATCCAGTGCAGAACAATCCAGCAATTACAGCACATTCAGGACATTCATTTGGAGCCAAGTTCGTGTCCAGGTGCTGAATGTAACTCCAGTAAGGATTCCCCTTTTAGCCGTGCTTTGGTCTCCACCAAACAATCTTTATCTACTAAATGCCCCACTGTGTTCGCAAGCTGTACAGGTATTGTAGAGTGGGTTTGTAGTGTTTTTCTCCATAAACATCAGAAAATGAAACAAAGAGTGGACCAAAACAGTGTACTGAAACTCACTCCAAAGCATCGTTTTTGATTTATAACTGGGGATGTGGCTGTGTCCAGATTTAACCAATTACATTCAAACTCATGTTAAATTGGAGTTAGCACACACCTGTCACCAATTAAGCTAAGTTAAGTAGCTGTTTGTTCTTTGTTTATGTGCTTGTCACCATGTTCTCTGTTCTAGTTTAGTTCCCTGGTTTCATGTCTTTGTTTCCCTTGGTCTGGTGTGTCCCCTAGTGTGTGTGTGACCCAGACCTTTGTACCTTGGTGTTTGTCCCCCTTGCCGTCTGGTGTATCCCTGAATGTGTGTGTGACCCAGACGTTTGTAGGCTGAAGTTTGTTCTCCCTTGCAGCCTGGTGTGTCCCCAAATGTGTGAGTGACCCCGGCGTTCGTACCTTTGGATTTGTTTATGCTTATTCCCCTCGAGTCTGGTGTGTCCCCGGTGAGTGTGTGTCCCAGACCCTCATGTCTTGTCCCTTTGTGCTTATGTGCCTATGTCCCTTAGTTTCATGTGTTCATGTTCTGGCTTTCTTTGAATTCTGTTTTGAATAAAGTTTCTGTTTAAACCCGAAGTACCAGAGTGGGTGACTCATTGGTCCTAATTAATAACCCCCACGAATCCTGACAGTCTAAACATAACTGAGGTCTTACAGATGATTCGAGAGCTACTGTAGTAAAGCTAAAGATATAGGGTATAGGAAGCATCTGCTGAATTTTATCTCTAATAGTTGTGATTTTATTTGTAAAGAAACTCATAAAGTGCTGAGAGCTAAGGGAACACTGGGCTCAACAGAGCTGTGACTTTTTGTCAGCCTGGCTACAGTGCTGAAAAGAAACCTGGGATTGTTCTTATTTTCCTCTATTAGTGATGAATTAATAGACTGTTTTTCCAGACTAGAAAAATTTCCTCTAAATTTGTGGAACGCCACTTACTTTCCAGCCTTCGTGATGCCTGCTTTAAGGTATGAATATGTAAATTATACCATGGGGCTAATCTCCTCTGATTCACTAACTTCTTTTTCAGAAGGGCCACAGTATCAAGCGTTTCACGCAGTGAGGCTACAGCACTGTCAACAATATCATCAATTTGACAGGGAGTGGGATTGAGGCAGCTGCCCTCCACTGTGTTGACATATGGCATAGATGTAAATAAAGATTGAATCATTTTCTTAAATTTATTAACAGCATTGTCAGATAAACAAACATCTGCTGTAGAGGAATTTTCTTCCAAATGCTGCATGATCCATCATCTTAAATTAAAAAGTTATTAAAGAATGATCTGACAAAATGGGATTTTGGGGAAAAACTAAATGTTCAATTCCGATGCCATAGGTCAAAACAAGATCAAGGGTGTGATTGAAACAGTGGGTGGGTTTATTATAATAATAATAATAATAATAATAATAATAATAATAATAAACCCAAGACCTGTTGGTCTTGACAGAATAAATTATTTTTAACACCTTCATGAATGTTAAAATCTCCCACTATAATAACTTTATCTGAATTAAGCACTAAATCAGACAGGACGTCTGGAAATTCAGTTAAAAACTCTGAGTAAGGGACAGGTGGACCGTACACAATAACAAGTAGAACTGGTTTTTGTGTTTTCCAGTTTGGATGTGAGAGACTAAGAGTGAGGCTCTCAAATGAGTTATAACTGTTCTGAGGATGAAAGTTTAATAAGTTTGAGTGGAAGAACTTTTATGACTGAAGGACGTTGATTCATTCAGACTGACATATTCATCCTGCTGTAGCCAGGTTTTCAGTGAGACAGAGTAAGTCAATTTGGTGATCAGTTATCAAATCATTTACTAACAGAGATTTAGATGAAATAGACCTAATATTTAATAATCCACATCTGACTGTTCTGTTTTTCTGTTTGATAAGACGAGTGATCTTAATTTTAAGTTTTTATGAATAATTTCTCTTCTGTTAACATCCAAATGATTTGATTTATATGTTCGAGGGGCAGACACAATCTCTATGTGGTTTGAGTCCCCCTCATTTACACACATGTACTGTTTTACTGCGTCTAACCTTCATTCCTCTCCTTTCCAGAGCAAACCTCCACCTCTCTAGATTTTCCTCCACCTGCCCCCTGCTCTCACTACTCTTTCTACTCGTCTTTTCAGTCTGTCCATCACCACAGCAAACAAGAAGGGACTCAAAGCCAATCCTTGGTGCAGTCCCACCTCCACCTTGAACTCCTCTGTCACCCCTACAGTACACCTCACCACTGTCTTACAGCTCTTATACATGCCCTGCACCACTCGAACATAGTTCTCTGCCACTAAAGACTTCCTCATACAAAACCACAGCTCCTCTCTCGGCACCCTGCTGCTCACAAATGCTCACTTCTGACCTCAGCCTAGCCTTTACTACTCTTTCCCAAAACTTCATTGTGTGACTCATCAGCTTTATTCCTCTGTAGTTTCCACAACTCTGCACGTCTCCCTTGTTCTTTAAAATGGGCACCAGTACACTTCTCCTCCATTCCTCAGGCATCCACTCACTCTCCAAGATCTTGTTAAATAGCCCAGTCAAAAACTCTACTGCCACCTCTCCTAAACACTTCCATACCTCCACAGGTATGTTGTCAGGGCCAGCTGCCTTTTCACACTCTTCATCCTCTTCAGTGCCTTCCTCACTTCATCCTTTTACTGATCTTTGCGACTTCCTGCTCTACAACAGTCACGTCTTCAACTATGTGCTCTCTGACATTATCCTCATTCATCAACTCTTCAAAGTATTCCTTCCATCTTTCCATCACACTTGTGGCACCTGTCAACACATTTCCATCCCTGTCCTTAATCACCCTAACCTGCTGCATATCCTTCCCATCTCTGTCTCTCTGCCTCGCCAACCTGTACAAATCCACCTCTCCCTCCTTAGTGTCCACCCTATCATACAAATCCTCATATGCCCTTTGTTTGGCCTTTGCTACCTCTACCTTCACCTTATGCTGCATCTCCCTGTACTCCTGTCTGTTCTCTTCTGTTCTCTGTGTCCCACTTCTTCTTAGCTAACCTTTTCCTCTTAACACACTCCTGAATTTCCAGGAGCTGAACTTCTCTGATTTCCATCCTTTTTGCGAAGTCTACCACCATCTGTCCTTCTGCATTCCTGTCCTACATACCAAACTTACCCATCACTTCCTCGTCACCTCTGTTTCCCTCACCAACATGTCCGTTGAAGTCTGCCCCAATCACCACTCTCTCACCACTAGGGATACCCTGAATCACCTCATCCATCTCCCTCCAGAATTTCTCCTTCTCTTCTAACTCACATCCAACCTGTGGGGCATAACCACTGACAACATTCAACATCACACCTTCAACTTCCAGCTTCAGACTCATCACCCTAACACTCTCTTCACCTCCAGAATATTCCTAGCAAAATCCTCCTTCAGGATAACTCCTACTCCATTCCTCTTTTCATCCACACCATGATAAAACAGCTTGAACCCTGCTCCTAATCTATATATATCTTTATGTCAAACTAATAAACAACACCACACTATTTTAACTCACAATTTCAATTTAAAAGAAACTTATCTAAATTTATACTAATTGTCATTTTAAATTATGTGGACTAATGATGACACTCTAAAACGCAAGGATGCCTACTCCATACAAACTCTGGTTGTTTGCCTAAAAGAAGTGAAAGCCTGGATGGCGGTTAACTTTTTAAATTTTAATGAAAATAAGACGGAGGTAATAATTTTTGGTCCGGGTGGCACCAGTGGGTCTTTTCCTGTGCACAATTTGGAAAGCCTGTTGTCACAAACCTGGGTTTTAGTTTAGATAACGATCTTAGACTGGAGAGTCAGATCGGTGCAGTGGTGAAATCCAGTTTCTTTCAGCTGAGACGTTTAGCGAAGATAAAAAACATTCTATCAAAAGATCTCTTCACAACTTTAATTCATGCTTTCATTACAACTCGGTTGGACTATTGTAACTCTCTATATGTTGGTGTTAGTCCACATTGTCTCGTCTACAGCTGGTGCAAAATGCTGCCGCACGCCTTTTAACTGGCACACGAAAGAAAGAGCACATTGTCCCTGTGTTATCTTCACTGCACTGGCTGCCTGTTCATTTTAGAGTTCATTTTAAGATTCTTTTAATTGTTCTTAAGTCTTTAAATGGACTTGCCCCTCCCTACCTCGCTGAGCTACTACACTTGCACTTTCCTTCCCGGCCGCTCAGATCGGCAGATTCGTTGCCATTTCACATCAGACAGGCCTCTTCACTGCTCATCTTTAAATCTGCCCATAAATCTGCTCACCCACCTATTTTTAATTTATTTAATTATTTATTAACAATTTTAATTATTAATATTGATTAATTGTTATTAATATTAATTATTTTTAGTATTTCAATTCTTATTGTATTTTATTCTAGTTGGATTTTTCTCATGTTCAGCACTTTGGTTGGTGGTTGCTGTATGTAAAGTGCTTTATAAATAAAGTTGACTTGACTTGAATGTTTTTAAATTGTTTCTACTCAAAACAAATGAACTTACAACTCTTATGTTCAAAATGACATGTATTTGAACAACAATGGTAAATAACATTTTAACCACTGCTTTCCTTTATGGTGTGTATATTTATCTGTCATTTGAATACTGAATTCTTCTCATCTAAATATGTATAGTGCTTCAAAATAATTACTATTTGTCAGAAGCTCATCTGTCTTTAAGAGAAAAAAACGCAGCAAATATTTTGAAGTGCCTTTGGCATCACTCTGCAGCCACTTACAAGCTGCACAATTTATTATAAGTGTATAATCATAAGTGTGTGAAGGCATGCTGGTGTCTGATTCATGTGCTCTTTCTTTCCAAAGAATTAGGAGAATTAGAATTAGAATTAGTCACTGTAGTTAGCACCTATGAACGACATCCAGTTTTCTTTATACAAAGCTGCTCAGTCCTACTCCTTTTCTCACTCCTACTGACTCAGATTTGACAAATTCTAACTCCTTTATACAACTCCTCACTAGATTTTGTATACACACCAGTTTTGCTAGTTACACCTAGCTAAAACTAATGCGGTCTGATACAACTGTGCTGCTATATATATTGTCATATTTTGAAAGGTGAAGTCTGTGCTGCTATTGAACTGTAATGAATTATACAGGCCCTGTGATGGACTGGTGACCTGTCCAGGGTGTACCCCTGCCTTTCACCCAAAAAAAGCTGGGATAGGCTCCAGCAGATCCCTGTGACCCTAATTAGGAATAAGGAGGTATAGATAATGGATGAATTAATTATACAGTGATGTGTTTATATTATATTGTCCACCCCATTTTTAACAACACAAGTAGGTTTAACAGACAAACACTGTTAGGGACCCAGGGAAAACCTGGCAACACTAGTTAGAGAATTTCTCTGATGTTATCTCTAATGTTCTGTTTTTATCACCTTGGTACTATATGGCATTTAGATTGACAGAGGTAGTCCGTCTGTTGGGGGTCATAAAAAACGGAAGCAGCATTTGAAGGAAAGCACATACAGCAGTGGCTCTGTGGTGCACTGAAGAACTAAAGGACAAATTAATGAATCGCAGATTTAAAAAACCCTTCTGTTGGCATTGCCTTTTGCTGAAGCAACAGTGTCTAAATTTGTTGGCACAATTTCAATTTTCACTATGCTAATAATTTAGGTTCTTAAAGCATATGCCAAAGAATATGAGTTAATGCTTTCTGTAATACTGGTGCAAATTTAGCATACGTTTTGTGATTTTATACATTTTTTGTGTTGATGGAGGCTGATTGTTTTGGTTTTTTAGACTAAGTATTTGAGTCAATATTTGGACTGCAATAATAAGAGACAAATTTCCGTATTTCCGATTAGTTAAAATTTATTATTTTTTAACTTCTCAGAAAATGGAAGGGTCACTCCTTTGGTTTTGGTCAAACTAGAATGTGTGCGCAAAGGTGGATGTTTTACGTGTTAATATTAATGTATCTATGTACTTCAGCTTTAGAAATGACAGAAGCTGAGTGTGTGGATTTTGTTTGACCTTCAGAAAGATTATTAAACGATTAGCGTGCATAAAAGGTCCTGAGCAGCGTGCGTAAAATAGTCACGTTGACTGTGCAGCTGAGCTCGGGTTATACGGACCCCAGTTCCATAGCTGCCAATTCTACGGAGGAGGGAGGAGCAGGGGGCTATGGGATCCATGAAGAGGGGGGTGGGAAACGAAAGCCTGAGGGACGCGTCTTGACTTTCCAAAGTCATTTGGCTCGTTCTTCAACCCTCTCCTATCCTTTTTCAAGCCCGTGCGTAATGGTAGAGCGAAAAATGAACTCGCTAGCGAAGTGGGCGCTCATTCTCTTTGTCCTCGTTTCCATCATTCTCAACATAGTTCTGCTTGGCATCTACTCCAGCAGGGCACCCAAATGTTCTGGTCAGCGAGTCCACCCGTTGCGGGGCAAACACGACGAGCGCAGCCTTGTGTTCGCTGACCTCACCAAGGAGGAGTACGTCCAGGTCCAGCAGTTTATGCTCAGTCAGAAAGACTTGGACATATCTACCAACCAGATCACAAAGCCATCGGAAAATTTCTTGTTCTTGATAGACCTCTCGCTGCCAAAGAAAACGGAAGTACTGGGTTACTTGGACGGAAAAGTCAACAAGCCAGCGAGAGAGGCGACGGTGGTGATCTTCTACGGCGCCCGAGGCTACATCAAGGAATACGTAGTGGGACCTCTTCCAAACCCGACAAGATACATAGATGTCACCAAGGAGAGGTACAAGACAGAGATAATACCTATCAATGCGCGCACAGTCACCGTTGGGGAATACGCTTTGCTTTTCCAGTTTTTTCAGACTAATGTCTTCTCCAAGCTGCAGAAGCTCATGATAGAGAGCTTCGGCGTCGGCCCAGGGAAAACGCTGCAACCCTTCGAGCAGATGCCCCGCGGAGTCCGATCCGGGGACAGAACGACATGGGTATCGTTTTTTCGGGATATGAGCGGCATGTACATCCAGCCGGTGGGCTTCGAGGTGCAGGTCAACCATGAGAGCGTAAACGCCTCCAACTGGAGAGTGGAGCGCCTGCTTTATAACGGTCAATACTTCAACACGGTGGACGAACTTAGACAGAAATATGACTCCAACTCTATTAACAAAATCGTCTACAAGAAGTTGCCTGACTATGGCTGTCTGAAACCCAAGAACAAGCCTCTGCAGATCGGCCCGCAGATGTTTTACGTAGAGGGGAAACGTTTCAGCGTCAGCAAGAACCACGTCCTGTACCTGGACTGGAGCTTCGCCTTTGGGTTGAGTTCTCTCACGGGCATGAGGGTGTTTGACGTGCGCTTCAAGGGTGAGAGGATTGTTTACGAGCTGAGCGTACAGGAGGCCATGTCGGTTTACGGTTCAATCACTCCTGGGATGATGCTCACCAAGTTTTTGGATTCGAGCATTGGGATAGGGCGCTTCGCACACGAACTGGTCCGCGGTGTGGATTGCCCCCACGAAGCCACCTACGTAGACACGTACCGCTACATCGATGTCCCAGTCCCCGTTAGATATGAGAACTCAATATGCATCTTTGAGCACAACATGGGTCAGCCCCTGCGGAGGCACTTCGCTGACTTTTCCCACCACAGTTATGGAGGCATGGTGAATAGCGCCTTAGTGGTCAGGACAATCACATCTATAGGCAACTATGACTACATGTGGGATTTCATCTTCTATCAGAGCGGATCCGTGGAGGCCAAGGTGCACGCCACTGGCTACATCACTTCTTCGTACCTGGTGGACGGCAATCAGAAGTACGGACACCAAGTAGCGGATAAGGTCCTGGGGAACATCCACACCCACTTTGTTAACTTCAAAGTGGATCTGGATGTGGTGGGTGAGTGACAACAGTACTGCATTTAATCCTAATTTCAGAATTACATATTTTATACATTTAAGGGGTGACTATCAGTCCCACCGGCACAGCCCTGTAACAGCTCATTAAACATATTCATTTAGTCTATATTGATTAGTTTATGGCCATGGATCTAGAGGAAAATATAATACATTTGTATGTTTCTTGGATACAGAGAACAGTTATTATTCCACACATTTTTGTATTGTTCTTTCTGCAGGAGTGAAGAATGTATTCCAGACTAAAGACATGCAGTTTGTTAATGTCTCATTGCCATGGATGCCTGATCACTATGCTATGATTCCTCAGCTGGTGGAGAAGCAATTGAAAACAGAACAGGTCTGTCTTGATCTTTATTCACCTCCTTAAAATATGACAGTTTGGAACAAGCATGAGGTGTGCTCTGTGGGCAGTATTATTAGAATTTGACCCATTTGTTTCAGCTTATCATTGCATTAAATGAAATTTCTAGCTGACCATTAAAAACATAATTATTCTTGAATACATGTTTTATTATTCAAACGTGAAATATACAGTGCTTACAAAAAGTATCCACCACCTTGGATATTTAACTCTTTTAATGATTTTATAAATCAATGATGGTCAATACAATTTGTCTTGTAAAAAATACAAAAAAGCCTCTTTAATGTCAAAGTGAAAACAGGTTTCTATGAAGTAATGTTAATTAAATAAAAATATGTAATGTGAAATAAGTGATCACTCCCTTTAAAATGACTGACTGGTCCAGCCAGTTAGCGCTAGTAGTCTCACAAATAGTGAAATGGGGATCACCTGAGTGCAGTGAATATGTCTCAAGTGATTGCAGTATTAAAAACACCTGTGTCTGGAAGGTCCAGTCACTGGTTAATCAGTATTCCTGGCTATCATTACACCATGAAGACTGAAGAACACTCCAGGCAACTCAGAGAAAAGATTATTGCAACATATAAGTCAGAGGAGGGATACAAAAAAGCTCCAATGCACTGAACATCCCCCACAGTTCATTTAAAGAGGACACCAAGACACCTATGACTATAAAGGAGTTACAAGCTTCAGCAGCTGAGATGGGACAGACTTTGCATACAACTGTTGCCCGGGTTCTTCACCAGTCAGCTGAATGGGAGGGTGGCAAAGAGAAAGCCACTGTTGAAAAAAACAATTTTTTGTTCTTAACTAGAGTTTGCAAAAGCATGTGACTACATGATCAAGTGGAAGAGAGTTCATAGATCTGATGAGACAAAATGGTGCTTTTTGGCCATCAGATAAGACCCTATGTTTGGCGGACACCAAACAACGCATATCGCCACAAACACCATCCCCTCTGTGAAATGCTGTAGTGGCAGCATTGTGCTGTGGGAATGCTTCCACCCTGGAAGGGTGGGCTTCTGAGAAGCATTCCCAGAGGACAATCTGGAGGATACTCTTATTCAGTCTGCAAGAGAACTATGGCTTGGGAGAAGGTTTATTTTTCAGCAACTGACATTACTTTGTAGAAACCTATTTTTGCTTTGACATTAAAGAGTTTTTTTGTAATTTTTGTTTGGTCAAAAAAGACAGACAAAAAAAGGGTAGAAGTAATTTCTGTTCATGCTCACACTGCAGATTTATTTGTTGTGAATATTTAATGCTCTAAAAATGCTGCTGAGTTTATATTAATGCAACTGATTCGCATGTTTTTTTCTACGAACTCATGCCTTCCTAAATTGCGGTAAGTAAGAGAAAGAGATACAGTATACTGATTGTACTGTTCATAAATTTTAAGGATTTCTTAATCCACCAGCACCTCTTTAATCATGAGCATGGGACTGTACTGTGACACATCCACAGGAGGCAGCTCTGCGTTATGACACCAAGACTCCTCGTTACCTCCACATCGCCAGCAGGAGCATCAACCAGTGGGGTCACCACCGCTCCTACAGACTGCAGGTGTACAGCTTTGCAGGGGACCACCTCCCAGAGAGCCAGACTGAGGAGAGAGCCCTGTCCTGGGCCAGGTGAGACGACAGACAATGACAAAAATGATTGCAAACCCCTAATTTACCTTGATGAGAAATGTTGTGTCCCAAGAGTAAGAAATATGGCCTCCAGCAGACTCAATTAAACCTTAAGTTATATTTCTTAGAAGCAGTCAGTAATTGCCTTGCACACAGCTAGGAAATAACAATCAGAAGAGTCCTAGTCTGCTACTACAGATTCAATTGGTATGGTAAAGCCAATAGTTTATGGTGGCTGATGTTAACTGATGTGAGATAACTATTCATGGATGCAGCTTCTCCAAAGTGATAATTTCGTGCTTATCTTTGTCATGGTGCAGTACTGAAATCCAGCTATTTTCATTTAACGCGGTTGACAAAGGTGAAACCTATCCTTACTAGGCAGCAGCTAGAGACAGTAATCCATGCCTTCATTATATCATGAGTGGATTACTGCAATGCACGGTATGTTGGAGTGAGCTAGTTTTCCCTCTCAAGTCTCCAGCTGGTCCAAAATGCCTCTGCACGTCTTTTAACTGGACTACATGTCACACGTATTGTGGCCTTGCTCCACTGGCTGCCTGTGTATTTTAGAGTCCATTTTAAAATTCTTATAGTTGCTTTTAAATCCTTAAATGGTCTTGCCCTGCCTTACCTCTCTGAGCTCCTTTGTCCTTACACTCTTGTCCAGGCCCTCAGGTAAGCTGATCTGTTGCTCCTAGATATTCAGAGCGAAACAGAAGCTCAGAGGGAACAGCACCTTCTCTATTGCTGCTCCTATTGAACTGCCTTTACACTTTAGACAGGCACCTACACTGTTTGTTTTTAAAACTCTTCTTAAAACCCATCTTTACTCCTTGGCCTTCCTCCCAGTAGGAGACATTGATCAATTTGTTTTTATTGTATGACAGGTGTTTTTATTTGTGTCATTCTGCATTTTTTTAGTTCTATTTTATTGGGTCCTTTTATTCCTTTATTATCTATTTTATATCTTATGTCTCTTATCTTTGATGTACAGCATTGTGTCAGTGTTTTAAGGTGCTTTACAAATAAAGTTGGATTGGATATAATAGTAAACTGATTATCTTTGGGTTTTGGACAAATATTTGAAGATATCAGTTTATATTTTCCTACAGCCCAGTCTATAGTTTTCACTGTATATACAGACAAAATTAATTCATTTAATTGTTAATGAAAATAATTTTTCTACCAGTACTACTAATACTCAGCATTTTAACATGTCAACAATTAATCTAAATATTTTTATCACAAAATTAGTCAATTAAAGCAAAGTTAAAGCAAAATATCACATGTCAGTAAACACATACAGTATGTGTCAGTTGTTTCCTGTTTTGGGTGCCTTCCAAATACTCTCATTCAATGTTGATATATTTCTCAAGATGAGGGAAGTCTTGGGAAATGTAATAAAAATTGAGTGGATTATCATCCATTGTCACTTGTTGCCACAATGACTGCTCTTGAGCAAAAGTCACATAGTCCAACTTTAAGCTTAGCTGACATTTATTTTTGCAATAGCCATGATCATTTCATTCAACAACAGCTGTGCTGTGGTTGCCATGTACAGATAGAGAACAAAGCAAGAATTTTAGAAACATTTGATTTAGATGTAAAAAAATTGTTGCCACTGAACATCTTGCAATATCGTGAATAGCAGCATTCTTGTTGGAGGAAATCCTCTATGAGCTACAACACAGTCTGAGGTCTTTAGGCATGGTTATTCTGGTCATCCAAAGCCACTTATCTCTGCACCTCATCTGTCTGTCTTCAGGTATAAGGTTGCCATCACCAAGCATAAGGACTTAGAGAGAACAAGCAGCAGTCTGTACAGTCAAAACAACATCTGGACTCCAGCTGTCGACTTCAGCAAGTACATTGAAGATAATGAAAGCATTGAAGATGAGGTGTGTTGACAATCATTATACTTGTAAAAAATATGACAGAATAATACAATTGAAATCCTTAAATTATATAACTTATAAAAAAATTGCATGATTCGTATGTATCCCAGGACCTGGTTGCCTGGGTGACTGCTGGTTTCCTCCACATCCCTCATGCTGAAGACATCCCCAACACAGTAACTGTTGGAAATGGGGGCGGGGTTTTGCTTCGGCCCCACAACTACTTTAACGAAGACCCATCCATTCATTCTGTTGATGGGGTGTACTTCAGCCCAGGCAGTGAGACCAGCTGTGACAGTAACAGGATGGCCTGTCTTGCGCAAGACTCCTGCAGCCCTGTGCTGGAGCACTTCACCTACCATGGCTTTGATGGAATCATGAAGTTTGAGAATTGGTTGTGATTTATTGAGCACTACTAGGTAATAACTCCCCCTACCCTTACTTCCCTGATGAACTTAGAGATGTGCTTAGGCTGATTTAAATGTTTGTGTCAGTGTTAACATGTTAACAATGTGGGACAGCAAATCATTTGTGCTACATATGTTTTAAAGCTACACAAAGCAAGAAATTGACTAAACAATTTTCAACATTTTGAAAAATATACAAATACAAGATACCAGTCTCATACCTGTGTGCTAAGTACAGAAGTGAGGTAAGGAGCCTAGCCTAGCCTTAGCCTAGCTTAGCATAAAGACTGTGAACAAGAGGAAACAGGTAGCCTGGCCTTCTAAGCTCCAGATTATTACAAATTATGCACATTAGGGGTGAGGAAGAACATTTGAATAAGAATAGCAGTTCCCACTTATAGCAGTTGATTAGAAGCCACAGGTGTAATCACTTTTGTTGCAGTCACAGATAAACTTTTTACTATTACTATTTAACCTGTTTACTTCAACTCCACTCTTTAACTTAAAAGTAGTGCAATCACTGTAAGATAGTAACATCTTGAATATTTTAATGATAATGCACAAGTATACACAAATGATTTAGTGTGGCTGTGGCTTTTTGCACCTTTCTTGAGATTGTTTTCACAGTGAGTTTGCCAAGTTTGTTACCATAATCCTATACTGTGACAAGAAACAAAACTTTAATCACAGAACATTTCTGGAACCTCATATGATAGGCCAAGAGACGCCTTCCCCTAAAATCTTTGCATTTCTGTTTATGCACCTCTTAAATGATCCAACATATTATTAGGTGAGCTTTAGATGTTTTTGAAGGCTCGTGGATTCCTCTGCATTCAGTCTTTATGTTACACTACATAAACCACATTTTGACTACAGCTCTGAACCTTACATAAAGAAAACTTATTTTAATAAGTTTATTTTAATAGAGGTCAAGTTATTTGTCTGTGTGATTAAGAAAGCACATTACTTGAGAAAAACATTGTTAGCTTTAAAGGTCCATGTTTTAGATCATTAACTACAAATCGTGCAGTAATTACTTTTTAAAACACTAACACGTTATAACTACCCATTCTATTATGAAAATAGTCCAAATACGAAAATCTCAACTAACACAGAAATTAAAACTTACACAGCTTGAAATAGCTAATCCATGTCCCAGAATGTCAAATCATTTTTTGTAAATGCACTTAACATACATGTAAGGAGAAATATTTTAAAATATTATTTTCAGAGTGGTCCTTGTTTGCCTTCTGTTTAACTTACAATTTGGACTGCATGATTGCAGACAGTTTATTGTGATGGATTTGCCATGGATTAGCTATCTCAGCCAAGTTCTAAATATAACAGAGTGATTAATTAATTCTTTCAAATATATTTTAGAATTTGCATCATGTACATTTAATAGCAACCACAAGTCTAGATAACACTTGTGAACTTAGCTCTTATTTTATTCCCTTATTTGTGTTTGTGAATATTACTAAATAATTTTGCAGTTATACACAAAATTATTTGAGTTAGATATTATTATAGGTAAACAGTCTAAATGTTTGTGGTATAATTTCATTCATGTACAGTTGGAAATGTAAGTGAAAAAAAATTCTGAAAATGTCAAAGTAAAAAATTCAGCAGTCTGAAAACCAACACCATGTTTGCAGAGAAGGTGGGGCATGAGGAGCATGTCAGCAAAGCACAGCAGTAGCAACGCCAGTGTGTGTGTGTCCACAGGAGGTGTTCAGGCACAATACCGACTGTAGGCTACCGTCATTGTGAAAGCACTCAAACCCAATACACAGCCAATGCGGCTATATGAATTAATGCAGGCAAATAGAAATGAAGCAGAAAAATACACTCACTTTGTCAACTTTATCTGCAGTTATCTTAACTCATTTCATGTTGGATCACTGCAAAATCATTAGACAGACCTGACATTCCATATTTTTCTTATTGTCAACAAGTCCAATGAAAAGTCCTTCTTTCAGTTGGAGTAATAAGATACGCCAGGCTTTGATGCACACGCAGGATGGAGTTGTTGCTTTGGGTGTTTGATGACAATAAGAAATATACAGAATATCACTACTCTTACATTTAAAACTGAACAAAGCCTCCAAGAATCTTCCTCTAAATGGTGAATGAACTGCACCTACATAACACCTTTCTTCCTTGAACCATTAAATGCTTTACATTTACCCTGTGATTCACCCTGTCACATGCAAATGATGGTGAAGCTGCAGTGCAAGGTGCTGGCTTGCCCATCAGGACAACCTGCACCAACCAGAGCCACTGCTATACCTATAGAATATGCGGTAATTATACAAAATTATCACTTGGTTGAGCTCTAGAGATGGTAATGTCTGTCAGTCAATACAACAATTTGGTCCAGACAAAAACAACTACTGGCTGGACTGATGTGGAATTCTGTACAGATGTTTATGGTTCCCAGAACATGTTTTTTAAAAAGTTTGGTGATTCTCTGGTTTTTCCATCATTAGGTCAAAATGTGTTCAGTACTTTGATTTATGACTGGATACCTGCAAAACTACTGACATTCTCTTCAGTTTCAGTTGTACTTTGGGTTTGGTGTTAAATAGCGAATGTTAGCATGCTGTGCTAAAGTATAGCTTCACAGAGCCACTAGCATGGCTGTAAACTCTTGTATCACCGAAGTTAGACTCCGTAGTGATTGATTTTTTTTTTCATTTCTTATTAGATTTGACTTTAATTTTTACATTTGTTTAACTGAAAATATGAATCTGTCATTAATAAAATCAAATCAAAGCTGCACTGTGTTTACTGAGGTGAACAAGAACGAAAGTTATGCTAACAATAATTCCATTTTACCAGTGGAAAATGTTCCCTTACATTTTCTTGTAAGAGCATTCATTGCAATTTTAACAGTAATATTTTTCTGGCATTGTTCTTTTTTGTCAAATCTGAGCTATTGTGTGAGATTTTTGCAGCAAACTGATTATTATTTGTCATAATTTCCTTAATGTTTGCAATCATTATTGCTTCAACATGTATCCAAATGGCATCAGGAAAGATGCGATTCTTATCTTCTCTCTCTCTGCATTGCTTAGCAATGAACCACTGTGATGTAAACATTGTTAACTGACACTGTACAGTCAGATGTGTGTAAATGATTGCACTGACAAATAGGACCAGGATCATTCTCTGATGTAACTAGAGGCTGGGACTGCTGACCATCTGACTGATTTTCTACAGTGCAACATTCAGAGAATCTTGTTGCTGTAACTTCTCTAAATAAAAGAAGTCAGTAATTGTCTGGTCTGGTGCATTTTGGCCATTGCAAACGTTATTGTTATTAACTGTTGCTTTGGAAAATTTATGGCCACTAAAAACACAGGTATTCATTTCTGAAAACCCACACACACACATATGTAGTTTGTACAATCTCTTGTTTTTTTTCCAGAAGGGGAAAAATTGAAGCCAAACCAGCTCAGCAAGTAGAAAACGGCTCCACACACACAGTACAACACATTACTCATTCTCCATACCCTCTCTATATAATATATGGGAACAGAATCAGGGATATGAGTGTATGTAAAGTTCAACAATTGTTTCTGTGTGTGCATGTGTGCCTTGTTGGCTCCATAGGGACAGAAACCTGTTTGCATGCTCACAATGTGAGGATTTGTCCTTCGTTGTAGGAGTTAGATGCTGGTCTCCATGATGTAAACCACAGAATATTAGGGTGATGTCTTGGTTCAAGGCTGGGTTACTGTAGATAGAGGATTGGGGTAGAGTTAGGGTTAGGTTATGAATAGGATGAGGTTATGGCATAGAACAAGGGTATAGTTAGGGTTAGGGTTACCTTAATATAAGTCTCAGGTTAGTTTCATCTTAAAATGTGAGTTAGGGTTGGGCAAGTAGTGGATATGATTAAGATTACAGTGTCTCCAGGAGATGACTCAGTCAGTGTAAAATTGCTTGAGGAATGAAAATGTGTGTGCCCCATATTTAAGTTAATCATGAACAGTGGTTATCTGCCTTAGACATCAAGTGATGTGCTCTCTGTGCTCTCTCTCTCCCCTGGTTTGTGCTCTCTCTCTCTCTCTCACCTCTCTGTCCTCTCTCCTGACATGCGGCTAAACATGTCATCATTAGTCAGATTGGGGAGGGGTCCAGAGATAATTAAGGAGTCCGACATTGTTTTGGCAAAATTACACACTGATTCAACATTAATTTTAGTGACTTCCAATTGGCGTAATCGGGTGTCATTGCTACCGACGTGAATAACATTTTTTTCACATTTATGATTAGCATTAGCCAGCAGCTTCAAGCTTGACTCGATGTCGCCCGCAGGAGTACATTTGACTATGGTCACTGGTGTCTCTAGCTTCATGTTTCTGACTATGGAATCGCCAATTATCAGAATCGGTTTCTCAGCAGGTGTGTTGCTGAGTGGGGAAAATCTTAGAAACGTGAACAGGCAGGTGATGAGCCGTGGGCTTCTGCTTAAGAGTATGTTTCCGTTGGATCGTCACCCAGGCTAATTCTCCGGGCTGCTCCGGAGCTGCTGTTGAAGAGTTAACAGAACCTGAGCTTGGTGGCTCCACACCTGCTAACGGGGCTAGGTTAGCTGGCTTTTGATCCAAATCAGTGATCCTCGCCTCCAAAGCCTCCAATTAATCCAGAATGCCGCAGCCAGAGTCCTGACAGGAACTAGCAAGAGAGATCATATTTCTCCTATATTGGCTTCTCTTCATTGGCTCCCTGTAAAATATAGAATAGAATTTAAAATCCTTCTTCTCACATACAAATCCCTTCATAATCAAGCTCCTTCATACCTTAAAGACCTCATAGTACCATATTATCCCAATAGACCACTTCGCTCTCAGAGTGCAGGCCTACTTGTGGTTCCCAGAGTTCTCAAAAGCAGAATGGGAGGCAGAACCTTTAGCTATCAAGCTCCTCTCCTGTGGAACCAGCTCTCAGCCTGGGTTCAGGAGGCAGACACTCTCTGTACTTTTAAGGCTAGACTTAAAACCTTCCTCTTTGACAAAGCATATAGTTAGGGCTGGCTTCAGGCAACCCTGAACCATCCCTTAGTTAGTTATGCTGCTATAGGCCTAGACTGCCCGAGGACCATCGGTGCACTGAGCTCCCCTACCCTAACCCCCCCCCCTCTTCTCTCCCACCTCATGTATATTCCACCATTGAATGTTACTAACTTTGTGCTCTCTCTCTCCCCTAGTTTGTGCTCTCTCCCTCTCTCTCTGTTCTCTCTGTACCTTCTGCAGGTGTCCCTGGTCCTGGAGCTGTTTATCGCTGATGTGCAGTTACTGGCCCCACCAACTTGCAGTGTCTATTTGTTGTTTATTGTTCCTGTTCTTTTCTCTCTGCTCTATCCACTCACCCCAACCGGTCGAGGCAGATGGCCGCCCAAACTGAGCCCGGTTCTGCTGGAGGTTTTTTTCTTCCGTTAAAGGGAGTTTTTTCCTCTCCACTGTCGCCAAGTGCTTGCTCATAAGGGAATTGTTGGGTTTTTAGTTTTAGTTTTTGTAAAGTGCCTTGAGATGATTTGTATTGTGATTTGGCGCTATACAAATAAAATTGAATTGAATTGAATTGAAAGCTACCAGAAGCTTGCACCCTATCATTGCACTTATCATTTCTTATCATCCTCTTATCAACACGTATCATTATCACTAAAGGAGGCAGAGGAATAACTACACATGTGGCACGCCGAGCACTAGAGGGTGTGTTAGACTAAAGCTAGTCTGTTGACACAATGGCTTATTTAATACAGAAGCAGAGGAACTCCAGCTGAAAGTCACTGCAAAACCATCCAACCTCACCAAGGCCCTCTCATCCCTGTCCATTACTATCCTACCTGCAGACAAAGGGAGATGCACGTTGGTCCTAAACACAGCACACTATCATGGAAAAGTAACTTCTCTCTTGGAAGACCAACAGACCTATGAAAAGTTAAGAAGGGACCCCACCAGCACCTACAAGAATAAGGTGATTGACTGTTAAAAACACCTGGAAAAGGACAATGCCATTGACAGGACCACCTACTACAGTCTGTATAGAGATGAAACTATGGTATCCTTTGATGTTACATTCCTCTTCACCAGTATCCCCACCACCGATGCTTAACATCTGTTAGGAGAAGACTAAAAGAGGACAGCACCCTCTCTACCAGGAGCAGCGTCAACACAGACCAAATCTGCCTGTTGTTGGACCTTTGTCTGAACACCACATACAGCCAAATGTTGTTTCAGGTGTCCTCCATCTTCAGGCATCTAACAGCACTAAAACAGTTGGCAGTTATTTACAGGCATCTAAAACAGCCAGAAACATGGATGTGCCATGGGCTCCCCTTTGTCACCCATTGTTGCCAATCTGTTCATGGAAGAAGTGTAAAAGAAAGCTCTCAGCTCCTTCACAGGGTTGGCACCAACCCATTGGTTCAGATATGTGGATGACACCTGGGTGAAAGATGCAGGAAGTTCAAGCCTTCACAAACCACATGAATGCTGTAGACACAAACAAGACATTCACCAGAGGACACTAAAGAGAATAGGCTAGCTTTTTTAGACTGTGAGGTTGTCATCAGGTTTGATGGTAACCTAGAGGTAGAAGTCTACAGGAAACCCACACACACAGACCAATACCTTCTTTTTGACTACCATCACCCACTGCAACACAAACTAGGAGTCATCAGGACTTTATGCCACAGAGCAAACAACATTCCTACCTCTATGGAGGCCAAGAGAAAGGAGGACACACATTTAAAGACAGCTCTCAAAACCTGTGACTACCCTAAGTGGCCTTTAAACAAGGCAACATCCACATCAGGCAGAAAAATGAGAGGCACAACTGAGTCTCAAGATGCACAAAGGAAAAACCTGGTCATTCCC
Source organism: Mastacembelus armatus (assembly GCF_900324485.2). Taxonomy (NCBI): domain Eukaryota; kingdom Metazoa; phylum Chordata; class Actinopteri; order Synbranchiformes; family Mastacembelidae; genus Mastacembelus; species Mastacembelus armatus. The sequence goes on from NC_046640.1 coordinate 77,500, forward strand.
CATGTAGCAGGTGTTTCAGAGAGGCTTAAACAGATTTTTGGGAAACATCAGATATTCATCATTTCACTTCAAACCATTCTTTAGCCCATTTACCTGCCAGAATCAGTCCAAACTGCAGTTTGTACAACAAAAATTGACATATCTGGGTCACATCATCACCCCAGAAGGAAAGACACTGTCACAATTAATTCAAAATGTTCCTATGCCAATTACTAAAAAACAAATGAGTTTTCTTGGCATGACATCACTTTGCAGGTGGTTGATCCCGAAATACTCGCTGCATGAAGCTCCCCTGTGTGCTATGGTGCATGGTAAACAACTCTCTACATATGACAAAATCATGTTGGACTCCCTAAGGAGAAAAGACCTTTCTGGATTTAAAGGCAGAACTCACTGTAGCTCCAATACTGGGTCTGCCTAATCCTAATTTAACTTTCACTGTTTGTCGACTAGAAGAACAGTTACATGACTGTGGTTGTTTTACACAAATGTGTTGGGCTAAAGAATGCATGATATGGGGGTTTTAGTGTTTTAATGTTTTAGATGCCTGTAAATAACTCCCAACTGTTTTAGTGCTGTTAGATGCCTGAAGATGGAGGACACCTGAAACAACATTTGGGGTCTTTTCAAGATGAGTCCACCCCTTTGTCCAGCTATATATTCCTGAAATTGTAGGGGAAAAGTCAGAGATCACTGTAGAAGTCTTCTCTCCAGACGCATGAATTAAACTGAGATGATTCATCAGACTTGTGTTCTTGAGAATTAGCAACTCTCACAATCTGAAAGGAATTTCCACTACATGACTTCTGTGTTATGCCAACCTCACGGTGGTAAACTATGACCTACTGCTTATTTTTCATCAAAGCTGGATCCAGTAGCAACAGGCCTTCCTCTCTGTCTGAGAGCCGTCGCTGCAGCAGAGAAAGCCGTTCTAGCATCACATGATTTTGTTGGCTATTCTAATCTGATGGTTCCTCATGCTGTTGCACACATATTGCACACACAGAAAACTGCACACTTGTCAACACAACGCTGGTTAAGATATCACACTATTTTGCTTGAAATGGCTAACATCACTGTTAAAAGGTGTAATGTGCTAAACCCTGCAACACTTCTTCCCACAGAAAATGATGGAGATGCTCATAACTGCACTGAGGTGTTGGAAACCATCTGTACTCCCAGACCTGAGCTTGCAGACACACCAATCTTGAATGCAGAGATGGAGTTATTTGTTGATGGCTCTGATTCCCGTGATGTCAAAACAGGCAAAAATCAAGTAGGGTTTGCAGTTGTCACAAAACATAGTGTGATTTCTAATGGCAAATTGTCTTCTCATCTGTGCACAGGCTGCTGAACTAATTGCTCTTACTAAAACCTGTAAATTGGCCAAAGACAAAACATTAAACATTTACACTGACTCACATCATGCTTTTGGTGTTGTCTATGGTTATGGTTGTTTGTGGAGACACGGGGGCTTCCTCATGGTAAAGATCATGCATCCAAAGGAGGGATGTGTACTGTTAATACCCACTGGTACACCAGGGGCTTTTAAACATACAGTGGGTACGGAAAGTATTCAGACCCCTTTAAATTTTTCACTCTTTGTGTCATTGCAGCCATTTGCCAAAATCAAAAAAGTTCATTTTATTTCTCATTAATGTACACTCAGCACCCCATCTTGACAGAAAAAAACAGAAATGCAGAAATTTTTGCAAATTTATTAAAAAAGAAAAACTGAAATATCACATGGTCATAAGTATTCAGACCCTTTGCAGTGACACTCATATTTAACTCACATGCTGTCCATTTCTTCTGATCCTCCTTGAGATGGGGCTGCTCTTTCATTGGAGTCCAGCTGTGTTTAATTAAACTGATTGGACTTGATTAGGAAAGGCACACACCTGTCACACACCTATAAGAGACAGAGACAGAATTGTGGCAAGGCACAGATCTGGCCAAAGTTACAAAAGAATTTCTGCAGCACTCAAGGTTCCTAAGAGCACAGTGGCCTCCATAATCCTCAAATGGAAAAAGTTTGGGACGACCAGAACTCTTCCTAGACCTGGCCATCCAGCCAAACTGAGCAATCGTGGAAGAAGAGCCTTGGTGAGAGAAGTAAAGAAGAACCCAAAGATCACTGTGGGCTGAGCTCCAGAGATGCAGTAGGGAGATGGGAGAAAGTTCCACAAAGTCAACTATCACTGCAGCCCTCCACCAGTCGGGGCTTTATGGCAGAGTGGCCCGACGGAAGCCTCTCCTCAGTGCAAGACATATGAAAGCCCGCATAGAGTTTGCCAAAAAACACATGAAGGACTCCCAGACTATGAGAAATAAGATTCTCTGGTCTGATGAGACCAAGATTGAACTTTTTGGCGTTAATTGTAAGTGGTATGTGTGGAGAAAACCAGGCACTGCTCATCACCTGCCCAATACAATCCCTACAGTGAAACATGGTGGTGGGAGCATCATGTTGTGGGGGGTGTTTTTCAACTTCAGGGACAGGACGACTGGTTGCAATTAAAGGAAAGATGAATGCGGCCAAGTACAGAGATATCCTGGAAGAAAACCTCTTCCAGAGTGCTCAGGACTTCAGACTGGGCCGAAGGTTCACCTTTCAACAGGACAATGACCCTAAGCACACAGCTAAAATAACAAAGGAGTGGCTTCGGAACAACTCTGTGACCGTTCTTGACTGGCCCAGCCAGAGCCCTGACCTAAAACCAATTGAGCATCTCTGGAGAGACCTGAAAATGGCTGTCCACCAACGTTCAACATCCAACCTGACAGAACTGGAGAGGATCTGCAAGGAAGAATGGCAGAGGATCCCCAAATCCAGGTGTGAAAAACTTGTTGCATCATTCCCAAGAAGACTCATGGCTGTACTAGCTCAAAAGGGTGGTTCTACTCAATACTGAGCACAGGGTCTGAATACTTATAACCATGTGACATTTCAGTTTTTCTTTTTTATTAAATCTGCAAAAATGTCTACATTTCAGTTTTTTTCTGTCAAGATGGGGTGCTGAGTGTACATTAATGAGAAATAAAATGAACTTTTTTTGATTTTGGCAAATGGCTGCAATGACGCAAAGAGTGAAAAATTTAAAGGGGTCTGAATACTTTCCGTACCCACTGTATGCAGCTGATAACTGCAGAAAATGTATAATCACATAATGCCTCCGGTGCCATTAAAATGCCATTGCAAAGCCATCCCCCACCCTGATGGCCGTTTTCAACATTGGATGATTGATTTCATTGAACTGTCAACATGCCAGGATAAGTGGCATGTTCAGCAAGTGGGTAGAGGTTTTTCCTTCTTCCAAACAGGATGGATCCACAGTGTAAAAGCCCTGATCAGAGACATCATTGTATGACAGAATGGCATACTCAAGAGTAAATTAACAAAATGCTATGAAAAAACAGGTTTGACATGGATCCATGCACTACCACTGGTGCTATTTTACATGCGTACAAGAACAAAAAATGGGCATGGGCTAAGTCTGTTTGAAATACAGCAGTAAAGGTGGAGGGACATGCTTCGTGGGTCCATGCCAGTCACTGTAAGAGGATTCCAACACTGGACAACAACCCCAGCCCAGATGTACCCCGACCGGACGAGGAAACAGCTGCCGTGGAAGACGATCAACAAGGCACAGGGAGTCAAATTTGTCACCTGAATTGTTCACCTCGGTATGAGGGGAGAAGTGCTGATTGGGTAGAGCCCACACTTCGAGCTCCAATAAACGTCATGACAGGTGAATACAGGAAGGTGACAAAGGCGATATCTGGTGTCCAACGATGGAGAATCATGCACAAGTGCATCCTCTCTCTTCACTGTGATTTTAACAATCATATGAATGAGTTACAAATTATGGCAAGATCAGCAGATCTCTCAGCACTTCACCAATACGAGACTGACAAGGAATATGACTGAACCTGAACATTTGCTCAACAGGAGCTGAAAAGACATTCCAACTACATTGACAACAGTACTTGGGGCTAATATCGACTAATATGAAAAAAAATATATTGTAATAAGATTTTTTTCAAAATCGCCCAGCCGTAATCTCAGGTTAGTATTGTTATGTTATATGGTTCTGTATGTTTACATTAGTGGCATGGCTAACTGACACTGCTTTACACCAGGGCACATTGTAACCACCTACGTGACACTTAGGTCTGTCTGTCCTTTAAAACAAAATTCAATTAAAACACTAAAAAGCATTTAATTTATTTACAGAACTGCAAAGAAAAATATTTTCCAAGAATACATTTTATTATGTAAAATAACATTTTCAAAAAGAAAGAGAACATGTGGACAATAAGGGACAGAAGTTAAGGCGTATAAGAATGACTTCTCCTTTAAAGATGTGTTACAAACAAAGCAAAGTGGACAGCTGCCCCATGGCCTGCAAGTGAATTAATTTGGCCTGCCTTTAAAAAAAACACTAGACACTAGTTCCCTTTGACAACATAACGTTATACAAATATTAATAAACACACTAGTACAGGAACTGTTTTCCAATCCCACATTATTGACATTTAGAAGTTCATCCAAGGTAAATCAACTTCCTGCCACATTAGTTTTGGATTCATTTGAGATGCTGTGATGTTGGGTGGTTTTGCTGATAGGGTTTGTAACAGCCAAGACTAATTGCTGTCATGGGTCTAATTTCTGTGCAAGTGTGGCTCTACCTGTTCTGCTAACACTGATTGCATAAAAATTTAAAATGTATTTAAATGGCAGATGACCCCTAACTTTTGTCACTTTCCATGCTACTGTCAAATTCCACAGTGATATGTTGCTATTAAATGTAAGTTAATACATAAACCATTGACAGATTCTTCACATTTTATTGTGTGTGTGCAACAATAATCTTAGCTAACCTATGTGTGTGTAGTGTAAATATGATATGATATTCCCATTAAAAATAAACTGAAAAATACCAGGAACAAATAGCACACCCTAGTTGAAAGAAACCTTTGGGGGAAAAAAAAAAATCGAACTATATTTTTGGTTGTTCAAAACATATCAGGCAGCCATTTAAAACAGTATAAAAGCAGGAAAGAATACATTGTCAAGTAAGCATTCATGAATAGTTTTAATAGTTTTAATATATATCTTTAAGATTTTAAATCTACAGCACCTGACTGCCTGAATCCTGAGCATTTTTGAGAAGACTATCTTAATTTTTAGAGGAGTGATTTTGTTAAGTGAGACAGCTAAACATAATGAGTTAAGGTATTAACAGTATCTGTTATACATAACATCACTCAGTCATTGTCCTGCACCACACAATAAATATAGTGAAAACTGACAGTTTTATTCAAAACACTGCAGAATTTGATATCAGCACTCTTTATGACTTGATTCAAGCACAATCCAAATGAAAGTGGGGTCACCCTGTCCTTTATAAAGAATATTTTTAACAAGCTCTAACCTGCATGCTCAGACGTTGACTCCTTTTTAAACATAAAGACCCTGTAAACCAATGCTGATGTTTTGCATAGTCTAATCAGAGCTCTGGTGAAGTCACTGATCCAATAAGAAACTATAAGATATTGTTTTATAAAATGAAAAGGAGGCTCAGGGTCAGTTGCTCTGCGGCAGACATTTTGTTATGAGTTCCAGTTCATGCCTGCTTGATCCATAACAACAGATACACCTCAAATGTCAGCTACTTAAGCACCACAACATGTTCTGTACCACATGTCCATTTCAAGAGGTCAGGAAAAAAGATGTTCTCGGTGGTGCAATAACATTTAAAAGTGTATGACACAAAGATACAAACACAAAAAAAGGAGATGAGAAGATAGCTTCATGTTGAGAGTAAAAACACATTAAAAAAAAAAAACAAAAAAAAAACTAAAACCTTTTTATGGCAGGACCATGTTGGAAATAAGTTTCTCAATTCAACATGTTTTTCCATGTATTTTTTCCTTTAAAAAATGGCCATCAGTGAAGCATAACATAATTCCAGTTCTATGAGTGAAGCATTGCAGCTGCTTCCTGTCAGAGCAATCAGTCGCACAGTGATGGGCACAAAGTTTCAAGAGTGGGCAGAAATACTAAGCAAACACACAGACAAAAAAATAAGCAGCAGTTGCACCATTTAAAAAAAGACAATAAATGCTCAAATACAGAGCATCAAGAAGACCAAAACTCCAATAACACAAACAGGAAGACAAAGCACTTCAGACTCAGCACAGCAGATGATAAGAGTCAGGGGACATAGGCAGTCGCGTGACAGCAATGACTCAGAATACTAATGGCAGAGTCCTGTGGTCAGGTCCATGAACACTGAAGAGCCAAAACTGCAGGTTATGTGTCAGACCTCATGTTGCTGAGTGCAGTCCCAAACCAAAGTGGGGGATGATCCCAACAACTCTGGACAGCTGATGGGACAGTAGATGAATGTGTGCATGGGTGTGTGTGAGAACCTAGTGGCTGGGGTTTAACATTTACAACAGTGAGCACCATTCATGTTTAAGTATTCAGTAGAATATAAGCACACATTTCTAAAAGCAACAGCTTACTTTTACACTTCATGAACTGTCCCGAAGTTGTAAAACTCAAAATCATCAGATACTCCAAAATATGGATAATTATTAATCCTTCCTGTTTAACCTTCAGTTTGTGTGTCTGTGTGTGTTTGTAGACCCTTTCAGTAAAGAGCTTCAGAGTTGCTACTTCTTGGTGTCAATATTCTTCAGACTCATGGAGAGTCACCTAAAAGCAGCAACAAGCAAAAAATATTAGCATGAGAACTGTGCAGGTAACAGGCACATTATACCACATATCACAGTAGTCCCAGATGATTCAGTCACTTAGCTATTCGTAAAACATGGCATAGAAAAATGCTAAAAATGTAACTGTCACATTTAATGATAATGGGTTGCTATATTAAATACAGTCGTGTAGAGACAACTTCAAGTTTTCCCTCTGGAGTACTGTATCAGAACTACATAGTTTGAATCATATCTCAATACAGAAACATAAACAAATGACAAAGACTCACAGAACTCTGTCATCTAATTTGCTTTGGTATTGGGTTGAGAAAACCGAATTAATGTTTCAGTCAACAAGAGACACGCTAGCAAAGCTTTTCCAGTGTTGTAATTAAATGCTACATACTAACTATAAACAGGTTTCTGATTATGGTGGATGTTGAAAGAAACAACTTGAAAAATAGTGAAAGCAGTCTCTACAACATAGCCTACTCTAAATACTCAGTGTATGGTTGATGGACACTTCTACACAAACAAGCTGAGGAGCTACTCACTGAAAATACATACAGATAGTAATTATGTCTGAAAATATTGGGGGAAAATCTATTTCATTGATCATCATGAAAAGTCCAGTTTATTTTTACACTGTACAGAAAAAGCAGATTCTTTCTGATATTGAAGAAAAACTCTGATGATAACAAGCTCAGGACTCAAATCTCCATCGACAGGTCATTGTCCTTGAGGCGCTGGACCAGTGGTCCAAGACCCTTAATATTGAATTACTTTTTATTGAAGGAATTGTACAGAGGAATTCTTGCCACTGAAAGGTTACAGTACCCTGCTCACCACTCATGCTCCTCCCTAACATGCACTTTAGGTATTGCTGAGGAGGGTTTAAAATGATAAATGAGTACTCACATACTGATTCCTGAGTTCTGAAACAAAGATTTTCAAACTGATGTACTCCTTCTCATCAATCTCAGATAAAGTCCTTCTGTAGTCCTGCAGAGTAGTGTGGGAACACTCAGTTAAATCAACCACTACTCTTAGACAAGAACTTGGCTCCAGTCCACACACATCTACACACTACATACCACGTGAGGGTACTTGGCGATTTTGGAGATGAACTTTGCTCTGGTGATGTAATATCTGGAGATCTGGTCCAGGTACGACGCAGCCTCTGACTCTACTGTTCTCAGCTCTGTCACTGTCTCCTCCAACAGACATATAGCAGAACATACAGAACATACAGAACAACATACAGACATAGAGAAATGCTGAGAACAGCCACTGCAAAGCAGATCTGACACAGATTTTGTGGATTCATAATCTATGACCATAATATAATCTCCATATGACTGTTTTAACCCTAATAATATTTCAATCCTGCATGATTAACAGAGTGAGCAGGGAAAAGCTCCTTCAATTAATAGTGGTTTAATTGGTCAAAACCAAAATACTGGTAAGCTCATGGGCATTTGGTACTGCAGTTACCTGGCCTACTGATTATATTACAGATTTTCATTTAGGCTACTAATTATGGGAGTTGTGAACCTAAAAAAAGATATTCAATAGTAAATAAATAGTAAAATTGTTTCTATCCCAACAGATGACCAAGATGCAGAGGTCTGACTGCACTTTCATCATCTGTGTGAGCGTTTTGCTTCAAGAACAAAGACCTATTGTTTAACGTCATCTGACTGCACACCACTTGTCAGTGCTGCCCTCCAGTGTCAAACACAGTAACTACTTGCCAGTAGTGTTACTGAGTGCACATTTAATTCATTCAAACAAAATTACTCTTCAAGTTCAACATTTTGACAAATACATTGTAAAATAGTTCATTTATACATTCTATTCCTATGTATGTATTTTGTGGAATCAGATTTTTGCTTTTGCAAAGACAAAATGAACTTGGTATGTCAAGAAGATGACAGACATTTGACTAGAGCTTTACAATTAGTACTAGTTAGATATTCTAAATATGTTACTTAAACTTAAAAGAACCATCTATGTAAGCTTAAGGGTTAACTAATAGTTACTGTAGCTTCATAGCTGTTTCTGAAATATGTTAAACTACTGAAATGAAGCAGTCAGTAAAGACTGACCTGTATGGAGACTCCAAAGTTTTTACCATCTTCTATTCTCGGAATGAGCAGCTGCACCCACATCTTAACCTGATATACAAACATGGTGATGTTAAGATCCACTCAGTGCAAATGGCAAATAACTATACACAGTAAAATTACAAAATCAAAGGTCAAATACTCATGAACTTATTTAATTCTAATCATTTCAAAGTAAATAACGCAATGAGTTTTATATTCACTGAGGAGTAAGCTGAATATCCTATGTTGCACTGATACATTCCCACCTCAGACCTGGACAACAGAATCACTTCTGTCTTCTCACGCTGCCCTCTGCTGATGGATTTTCAGTTTGACTGCACTTAAATTTTGCTAATCCACTGTCACTTGCACGCACACAGGCAGGCACACACTTTTTGGGTAGTACCAAACTTACTGTGATTTCACCCCTAACTGGTTCAGTTCAAATGAACTTTAGCAAATACAACACAAGCAACAGGGATAACTGCTGCCTTGAGAGGATTGTGAAACAAAGCCCATTCAACAATGTGGGGGAGATTCACAAGAAGTAGACTACAGCTGGAGTCAGTGCTTCAAGAGCCACCACACACAGGACATGGTCTATAACTGTCACATTCCTTGTGTCAAGCCACTCTTGAACCAGACAATGTCAGAGGCGTCTTACTTGGGCTAAGGACAAAATGGACTGGACTGTTGTGCAGTGATCCAAAGTCCACTTTTCAGATGAAAGGAAATTTTGCATTTCATTTAAAAAAATCAAGGTCCCAGAGTCTGGAGGAAGAGAGGAGAGTCACAGAATCCAAGTTGCTTGAGGTCCAGTGTAAAGTTTCCACAGTCAGTGGTGGTTTGGGGACCCATGTCATCTGCTGGTGTCGGTCCATTGTGCTTTATCAGGTCCAAGGTCAGCGCAGCTGTCTACCAGGTTTTAGAGCATTTCATGCTGACCAGCTTTATGGAGATGCTGATTTCATTTTCCAGCAGGACTTGGCACCTGCCCACACTGCCAAAAGTACCCAGTTTAAGGACCACGGTATCCCTGTGCTTGATTGACTAGAAAAGCTGCCTGACCCCATAGAGAAAGTATGGGGTATTGTGAAGATGAAGATCCAAGACACCAGATGCAACAGCAGAAGAGCTGAAGGTCCCTATTAGAGCAACCTGGGCTTCTGTAACATCTCAGCAGTGCCACAGACTGATGCCTCCATGCTGCAGTAGTTCAAGCAAAAGGAGCCCTGACCAAGTATTGAGTACATGTACATGTTCATACTTTTCAGTAGTCCAACATTTCTGTGTTAAATATCCTTTTTTTTCTCCATTGGTCTTAAGTAATATTTTAACTTTCTGAGATACTGAATTTTGGGTTTTTATTAGCTGTAAGTTATAATAATCAAAATTAAAAGAAAAAACACTTCAAACACATCCGTCTGTGTGTACTGACTCTATATATTATATCAGGTTCACTTTTTGAATTTAATTACTGAAATAAAACAACTTTTATTGTTATGATATTCTAATTAATTGAGATGCACTGTGCCACAGTCGTGACGAGTGATGATGAATGGTGATATTTAAACTTCAGATTATCACACAGAAATCTAAGTAGCTTTTATGTAGAGAAGTCTGTTTAGAAGCACCTTATAGTAGTGTAGTTGTGTTTTGGTGACTCGACTCATGTTTGTATATCAGTATAACAGAAAAATACTGTGTGTGTGTTTGTCTAGACACTTACTGTGTTACACTTCTCAATCAGCATCCTGATCTCTGGTTGAACACGTTCAATCAGCTCCACCAGTCTGTTGTTACATTTCATCATCCACTCTGGTATCATCAATGTGTTGTTTTCCCCTGGAACCAAGCACAAACACTCTAAAGCAGGGGTGAACAACCTTGGGAGCCATTCTCCATATTTATCTTAAAAGATCCAAGATCAAAAGAGTAATGGTGGACGTTCTAATCATGAACTAGGACATTCAGTTATTTTGAGTCTTGAGAGGTGGATTTAACCATCTGAGAATATTCTGAAAACAGACCTACTTTTATCTATACAAGCATTATTTGTAGACTAATAGGTATCAGATAAATTAATTTAATTAATAAATGAATTCAACTTGTCCTTAGAACATATAGGAAGCAGTCAGACAGAAACTAATGTAGGCCCTTGCTGGTGCCTTTATTTTCACCTGTGTGTAGGCCAATGCTCCTGTCACATCATGAAAAAAAAAAACAAAAAAAAAAAAAACAGGGGATTTAAGTCTGGTGCTGATTTACATACATAGAATTACTGACTGCACATTTGTATTATCAACGATGGCATGAAAAGCCTGCTTCATATACGGCACATGCAAGTGGCCAAGGGAAACAATGAAACAAGGAAAAATGTTTAAGAGCCAGATACATATTTCCCTAAATGTTCTGCATTGCTGAAAGGAATATTGTGTAACGAGAAACTGCCACTCGCTAAGAAACACAGTGTATTATTCAGTGCACGACTCTTTTTCATTCAGCATTTAATATGAGATGCTGACGAGCCCTTACTAAATCTTTATATTAAGAACAGGTTGGATGAGCCAAAGGGTCCGGCTGCTCACGCAGCACACTCTGTATTCTAAAAGCTTCTTATTATAATCGCCCCAGTGTCAACGGATTGCTCACGTAAAAACTGTGCATTTATAGTTGAATGGACTTCCTGGTCTAACATTGATTATATACAAAAGGTTATCCTGTTTACAATGGCTAAACCTTAAAACCTTAGGTTTGAGATTGCAGCTTTGTTGCTTTGACAAAAATGACTTTAAAGGAACTAACCGATCCAGAAAAATGTCAAATCATCAACAAAATGATCCAGCTAACCACTTAATCTGCTTGTTTTCCAAATATTCCTGACCCACCCACTTCTGATTACAAGGATCTGGTGTGTTCAGCCAATCAGAAGATGGAAGATACCAGCTTGGATGACTGGCTGAACACATCAGATCCTTGTAATCAGAAGTGGGTAGATCAGGGATATTTGGAAAATAAATAGGACAATGTCCCTGAAGGACCAGGATTGAGCAACCCTGATCTAAAACCTTAATATATCCACTATATGGGTATATCTAGCTGGAAGCACTGACTATTCAGGAAAGATTAACTGATTATTTAAATAGCTATGAATTAATTTTCTGTGAAATATCAATTGTTTCAGCATTAATGATATATGCTATTAGACAAAGGAACAAAGGGAGTACTTCAGAAAGGACTTACAATCCCCCTCTCCACTCCTCTCCCCTCCTCACCCGCATTAAAAGAATCTTTTCAAATGGCCTCTTTTACCTTGCCAGCTCTCGTCAGCAACTCTATCTTCTAGTTTTCTCTTCTTGGTTTTCTGCAGCACAAACAGAAGATGTCACTTCTAGCCTGCTAGTAATGTGGCTCTTTCGAGTGGCAATGTTGGTCAGTCAATACCCTAAATCCACAACTGTGGTGCAAAATGAAATATCTTATCAACTATTGGATGGATTGGCATAAATATTTGTCCAGACATTCAAAGTTGATAAAGAATGAATCCCAGTAACTCTGGCAATCCTCTGACTTTTTCTCTGGTGCCACCAGCACATTGACATTTTTGGCTTATACTGAAATATCAATAACGTTAGATGGACTGCCATGATATTAGGCACAGATATCCAAATTGTCAAGACTAAAAATAATACTTATGTCCCCCTTATGTCCCCAGACATCTCAATTTATAATAAACAAATACATATTAATTCAATGAGCTTCACCTCACTGATCATTCTTCATTGTGTCTTCAGAGTTTCCTAACCTTGGTGCCCACTGTCAAAGGAGAGATGCCACAATGTGAAATCATGTCTATTTATAAACAGTTTGTCAAATTTCTGACTCCCTTCCCTTTTTTGATGCCTGTAGGCATTAAACATATTATTCCCACACAGTCTTTGAATGTTTGAATGATGTATTCAGTATGGGCAACAACACACTGATTAGTGTCTTATTAGTTCAAAGTGAATGAAACAAGGATAGTTAATCTCCAAAACTGCTTTTGCTGAGAGGATCATTACTGCTGTATTTTTCCAGTCATTGCTGAAGCTATGAGGACCTTCTTTTTGTGGAAAGAGTGTGCATTTTATTGTGCATTCCAAATAATGTAAAAAAAAAAATAGATTTTTGCTAAAGTCACTATCTTTTAATAAGGTCACTGTCAGGTTTACGCTACACTGACATGATTCTTTTCCCTGAAGGCAATGAAACACACGAGTATATGCCTGCAAGTGAAAAAGGCCTCAGTTGCAGACGGAGAGAAGAGACTTTCTTCTCTCCTCCATGCGACCTTGACTCCCTCTTCACCCAGCAGTCTTTTATTTTTATAGTGAGGAACAAACAAGGCACATGATGCGTGGGTGCAGTTAGGAATTTCAGCTCATCATTTACATAGGTAAAAAGGTTATGTGGCCTATCTAGTAAGATAGCCTGAAAACGTCTTACACAAACATGTTATTGTCTTCAAATCATGTTACACAATGGCAACAATTATACTTTTGACCTCATGACCCCAACAGTCACTGTCATTCAATGAACATTTATTATTCCACTGACTGTGTGTCCTTATGTCTCCACTAACCTCCATGCGTGCAGCTCTCCTAAATATTAGGAACAACCAGTAGACCCAGCTTCATCTTCACAGTTAATGGTCCAGTGAATGTAAGATAAAGTAAGATGAACTTTTATTTGTCCCACAGCAAGAACATTTGCAATGTTATAGCAGCAAAGGTTATGACAAGACAAAAAGATAAAAAATAGTAACAGTAAAAAATAAAATACCGATAAAGTATTTACAAAAAAATTGAATAGTATTACACTCTAGTAAATTGAATATTATACCGTTATACAGTCTTGAGTTCAGATGGGGGTGTGGGTGTTTTATCTACTGGGACCAAACCCTTCAACACTCCTTGGCTATGTTAACTATGTGCGAGTCAATGAGCCCATTACTCTGGGAAGTCTGCATACGTTTTCTCACATTCCTCTTTATTTACATGACACTTCCTAGCATCAAATCAGGAATTCAGGTTGCTAACTGCCTTCCTTGAAATCTAACTAATAATCTCAGCAGCTATAAAAACCCAGGGTACATCTCGCATATAGGAATACCAGCTGTAGGCCCAGGAGATGTTCAGATCATGTGACTTTATGACTGAAAGCCAAAGCTGTCAATCTGAAAAGATGTTTTTGAATTTTTCTTACAAAAATTTGTTTGCTCATGGATGAAGGTTTGCAAATCTTCACTGTTTTAATGCTGTCCTGCTGCAATCAAATATGTAATAAAATTGATTAAACATAGTTTACAGATTAAACTAATTGCAGTGCAGCCACCAGTACTATTACCTACAGCTGTATAACATGTCTGCTGTATTCAATTTTAAACACTTCATTCCTCTTTTTTTTTCATTTTGCAAGTTTGACATTTTCAGAGTGGTTGTCTCAATGGTTGCCCCTCACCACGAACATACAGGATTACAGGATAATACAGAGTACAGTGGATGATTGGACTAATCCAGCGGTGGGCAATCCATGTTCCTCGAGGGCCACTGCCCTGCTTGTTTTCCAACTATCTCTGCGCCATCACCTGGATCAGGTGTGTTCAGCCAAGCACAAGCTGGAACATACCATCTCAAATGAGGATGGAGGTTTCAAAGTTTCAAAGTCTGCTTCATTGTCAATTCTACCACATGTACGGTGCATACAGAGAATCTAAATTTTGTTACTCTCAGACCCTTGGTGCATACAGATAAACACTAAATACTAAAAAGTGCAATGTAAAAATTACAATATGGGCATGCAAAAATAAACTTAAGTAAAAAAGATAAACAAGTACAAATAGCATAAGGCACATAGCAGCTTAGCATACAGTGGGAGAAGACAAAATGTATTGGTATCTTCCAGCTCGTGATTGGCTGAACATACCTGACCCAGGTAATCAGCATTGGCAAAGGCAGGCATAGTTGGAAAACAAGCAGGGCTGTGGCCCTCAGTGCCCACCTCTGAACTAACCTACAGCTGTATTATTAATAATCTCCACATGTTATGATGTGTTTGACCTGGGATTTTACTCAGCAAATGCACCTTAAAGAAGCAATCCAGCTCCAGCAGTTTTTGAGGGAAAAAGCTTGTGACCAGATACTCAGCCTACAACCGCAAACAGGGGAGAACGTTTTGTGAACTGAACCAAAGCAGAGAGAAAAGAGAAAGAGCAGCAAGAATCAAAATGCTGAAGGAAGTTTTTGCTAGTCTGTTGTCATTAAAGATACCCACTTCACTACTAATCTGCTCCCTGAACATATCCATCTGCCAACAGAAGTGGAGTTAGAAAACCTCAATGATGCAAGAAGAAATTTTTCCAATTTTTTTAACACTTCAGGTAAAGACTATTATCCACAGTGACAGTGAGTCTGTGGTTTTTATAGCTTGATTTTCTAAGAATGCAAAAATAAATGCCAAGGTGGTACACACAAACGTAAACAACAACAAACCATATATGCATGTTAGAACTGCAACTAACCATTATTTTCATCATCGTCAGCTGACAATTAGTTTATTAAAGAATCCATTAACTGGTTGGTCTCTAAAATGTGGGTAGAAAATGCCCATGCCCTTAGCTACTTGGTGGTTATACTCAAATGCTAACGAATTAAATTATATTTAAGGGAATCTGCTTCAAACCCTCATATGCTTTGTTTATGACTGACTTATGTAAAGCATGTTAAAGCCATAAAATACATGCTAAATAAGCACAAGACAACACAATCTCAATATTAGTTATCTTCAACGGGTAAATGGCTGCTCTGTGTTAAAAATGTCAGGATTTGTCGATTTATTACAGAAGAAATATATATGGTACGTTTGTGCTCATGTTTTTACTGTGGTTTTCAGATGTTACTGTTCATCCTTCAAGACACTGAACAATGTGAGTTAAGGACAGCGGTAAAAACAAAGTCTGTCTGAAAAAAAAAGCCGAGTTTGAGACTAAGCGGTACCGGCAGGGAGGTTCGATACAAGCCCATCACAGAGCCGCCCTCACCTTGGTTTTCAGTTCGCTGTCGAGCTTCAGGAGAGACGACATGGCAGAAAATACCTGTCAGGACCCGCTCAGCTGTTCGGCAAAACTGAGCCTTTGCCCCGAACTCCGAGTCGCAGCCACACGCACAGCACACCACCCACAAACTAGCTACGTAATCACAAAGCGACAAGCAAACTCGACAAGTGCGTTTGGTTTTCTCACATGGAGCGAGCGGTTAAGGTTTGCACCAGGGTCATGAACGCTCTCCCTGCTGTTCCCGCCCTCTCTGACGAAGCTTTGATGGACATCCGATTCATCCCCATTGTGGAGTGTGTGACGACATCATCTTTCATTTTTTTAAATCATTAACATTTGATCTTTAACAATTTATGAAATAAATATGAATAAAAGTATTGTGAAATTAAAAATGATTGAATGATTGATCTCCTCCTTGAACCGCCACCTTATCGTGGTGGAGGGGTTTGAGTGCCCGTATGATCCTAGGAGCTATGTTGTCCGGGGCTATATACCCCTGGCAGGGTCTCCCAAGGCAAACAGGTCCTAGTTGACGGACTAGACTAAGAGTGGTTCAGTGACCCCTTATGGAAGGACAATCGAGGACCGTGATGTCGCCCGGCATGGCGAAGCCGGGGCCCCACCCTGGAGCCATGCCTGGGGTTCGGGCTCATAGGCGAGCGCCTGGTGGCTGGGTCTCCCCCCATGGGGCCCAGCCGGGAAAAGCCCGAAAGAGTGACGTGGGGCCGCCCTTCTGTGGACCCACCACCCGCAGGAGGATCCATAAGGGGCCGGTGCATAGTGGATCGGGCAGTGGTCGAGGACAGGGACCTCAGCGACCCAATCCCTGGATGCTGAAACTGGCTCTAGGGACATGGAATGTCACCTCACTGGGGGGGAAGGAGCCTGAGCTTGTGCGGGAGGTCGAGCGGTACCGACTAGAGATAGTTGGGCTCACCTCCACGCACAGCCTGGGCTCTGGAACCCAGCTCCTTGAGAGGGGCTGGACTTTCTTCTACTCTGGAGTTGCTCACGGTGAACGGCGGCGAGCTGGTGTGGGCTTGCTCATAGCTCCCCAGCTCAGCCGCCACGTGTTGGAGTTTTCCCCCCAGAGTGAAAGACTCATTTCCCTGCGCCTTCGGGTCGGGGATAGGTCTCTCACTGTTGTTTTGGCCTATGGGCCGAACAACAGTGCAGAGTACCTGGCCTTTTTGGAGTCTCTCGGGGGGGTGCTGAAAGGTGCTCCTACCGGGGACTCCATAATTCTGTTGGGGGGCTTCAACGCTCACGTGGGCAGCGACATTGAAACCTGGAGGGGCGTGATTGGGAGGAACAGCCTCCCCGATACGAACCCGAGCGGTGTTCTGTTGCTGGACTTCTGTGCTAGTCACAGTTTGTCCATAACGAACACCATGTTCAAGCATAAGGGTGTCCATCAGTGCACATGGCACCAGGACACCCTAGGCCGGAGGTCAATGATCAGTCGACTTTGTAGTTGTGTCATCTGACTTTCGGCCGTATGTCTTGGACACTCGGGTGAAGACAGGGGCAGAGCTGTCAACTGATCACCATCTGGTGGTGAGTTGGATCCGCTGGCGGAGGAGGAAGTGGGACAGACTTGGCAGGCCCAAACGTATTGTGAGGGTCTGTTGGGAATGTTTGGCCAAACCCACTGTCAGGGAGGTCTTTAACTCACACCTCCGAGACAGCCAGATCCCGGGGGAGGCTGGGGCCATTGAGTCCGAATGGACCATGTTTTCCACCTCCATTGTCGACGTGGCGGCTAGGAGCTGTGGCCGTAAGGCTTCGGGTGCCTGTTGTGGCGGCAATCCCCGAACCCGGTGGTGGACACCAAGAGGTAAGGGATGCCGTCAAGCTGAAGAAGGAGTCCTACCGAGCTTGGCTGGTTTGTGGGACTTCCGAAGCAGCTGACAGGTATCGCAGGGCCAAGCGTGTTGCAGCCCAGGCAGTGACGGTGGCAAAAACTCGGGTATGGGAGGAGTTCGGTGAGGCCATGGAGAAGGACTACCTGTCGGCCCCGAAGAAATTCTGGCAAGCCGTCCAGCGCCTCAGGAGGGGGAAGCAGTGCTCTACCAACACTGTTTACAGTGGAAGTGGGCAGCTGCTGACCTCGACTGGGGATATTGTCGGACGGTGGAAGGAATACTTCGAGGATCTCCTCAATCCCGTCAACACGTCTTCCATAAGGGAAGCAGGGGCTGGGGATTCGGGGGCTGATCCATCCATCACCCAAGCCGAAGTCACTGAGGTAGTTCGGCAGCTCCTCAGTGGCAAAGCACCGGGGGTGGATGAGATCCGTCCTGAGTACCTCAAGTCTCTGGATGTTGTTGGGCTGTCATGGCTGACACACCTGTGCAACATTGCGTGGTGTTCGGGGACAGTACCCCTGGATTGGCAGACCGGGGTGGTGGTTCCTCTTTTTAAGAAGGGGGACCGGAGGGTGTGTTCCAACTATAGAGGGATCACACTCCTCAGCCTCCCGGGGAAGGTCTATGCCATGGTGCTGGAGAGGAGGATCCGGCCGGTGGTCGAACCTCAGATCCAGGAGGAACAATGCGGTTTCCGTCCTGGGCGTGGAACACTGGACCAGCTCTACACACTCTTGGGAGTGTTCGAGGGTTCATGGGAGTTTGCCCAACCAGTCCACATGTGTTTTGTGGACTTGGAGAAGGCATTCGACCGGGTCCCTCGTGACATCCTGTGGGAGGTGCTCCAAGACTATGGGGTCCGGGACCCTTTGCTGAGGGCTACCCGGTCTTTGTACAAACGGAGCAGGAGCTTGGTTCGCTTTGCCGGTAGTAAGTCAGACCTGTTCCCAGTGCACGTTGGACTCCGGCAGGGCTGCCCTTTGTCACCGGTTCTGTTCATTACTTTTATGGACAGAATTTCTAGGCGCAGCCAGGGGCCGGAGGGAGTCCAGTTCGGGGACTACAGGATTTCATCTCTGCTTTTTGCAGATGATGTTGTCCTGTTGGCTCCATCGAGCCAGGATCTCCAGCATGCGCTGGGGTGGTTTGCAACCGAGGGTGCAGCGGCTGGGATGAGAATCAGCACCTCCAGGTCCGAGGCCATGGTACTCAACCGGAAAAAGGTGGCTTGCCATCTCCAGGCCAGGGGAGAGATCCTGCCTCAAGTGGAGGAGTTTAATTATCTCGGGGTCTTGTTCACAAGTGAGGGAAGGACGGAACACGAGATTGACAGACGGATCAGGGCATCGGCAGCAGTAATGTGGTCGTGTACTGGTCCGTTGTGGTGAAGAAGGAGCTAAGCCGGAAGGCGAAGCTCTCGATTTACCGGTCAATCTACGTTCCTACTCTCACCTATGGTCATGAGCTCTGCGTCATGACCGAAAGAACAAGATCGTGGATACAAGCGGCTGAAATGAGCTTCCTCTGCAGGGTGGCCGGGCGCTCCCTTAGAGATAGGGTGAGGAGCTCGGTCACCCGGGAGGAGCTCGGAGTAGAGCCGCTGCTCCTCCACATCGAGAGGAGTCAGTTGAGGTGGCTCGGGCATCTGTTTCGGATGCCTCCTGGGCGCCGTCCTG
This sequence comes from Mastacembelus armatus, assembly GCF_900324485.2. Lineage (NCBI taxonomy): Eukaryota > Metazoa > Chordata > Actinopteri > Synbranchiformes > Mastacembelidae > Mastacembelus > Mastacembelus armatus. Next base: position 96,971 of record NC_046640.1, read on the forward strand.
GGGAGGTGTCCCCAGGTCCAGCATGTCCCACCGGGAGGAGGCCCCGGGGAAGACCCAGGACACGCTGGAGGGACTATGTCTCCCGGCTGGCCTGGGAACGCCTCGGTGTCCCCCCTGAAGAGCTGGAGGAAGTGTCCAGGGAGAAGGAAGTCTGGTATCCCTGATTAGGCTACTGCCCCCGCGACCCGGCCCCGGATAAGCGGAAGAAGATGGATGGATGGATGGATAAATGTGACTGGTGAAATTATAATAAAAAGTAATATTTACATATTAACAGTAGAATTGCTTTTAACTATGAAATTATCAACAATTTTCAGTAGAGCCGCATTTCTAACTAACACTTATGTATATGGAGTTTTATGAAGACACATAAGTAAACAAATTGTTGTTAATTTAATACATCTCTCTTCATCCAGTATGTTTTGACCTGTAGGGAACTGAACAAGAAAAGCCATGGCCTCCAGTTTATGTGTTTGGAAAAAAACTGACTGGGTTGTTTCTTTCAGCAGGGGCAACAGAGTAGATTCCTTCACTAAAACATAATATTTCCTCTGCAACATCAGGTGGCTGAAGACATGAGTTGGGCATGGCACCTTCCTGTTCCTGCTGCTTAGGTTCATCATCATCATGTAGCATGTCAAAGTGTTATTGCTCATGTTCAGGATTGTTTTCTGTCTCATGTAGTGTACTGTGTTCACATCTATCTATCTCCAGATGATCATATCTCCATCATCATCTTCCTCATCAGGAAGTGTTGGGTGACATAACTCACCATCATCTCTGATACTTACATCCTCATACTGTGGATGGATCTGTTTCAGTTTATGCAGAGCCTGTACATGTTTTGACCAGGTTACAGTCTGGAACAGTTGATGACCTCTGTAACACAATCGTCTCTTCAGTTTCATTCTCATGACCTGTGATTCACTTCTCAGTCTGGACAGAGCAGCCACTGTTTCCTGGACCTCAGATGGAACAGAGAGCACATTACCATGTATTGCTGTCTGTCTGCCTTTGGGAAGAGGAATGATCTTAGCAAATGGTATGCACTTTGCTATGAGATGTCTCTCCAGTATGTTGAGATCAGACAGTTCAGGTGGAATTTCAACAAGTTGCAGATTGTTGATCACAGCAAGTGACCTGTAACAGTTTTACACTGTCTCTATAAGAGGTTTTTATATTATTTCTTTTCTTTTGTCTAAATTCAGGTTATTGATATTTTGTACTTGAGTAAGATTTTATCTTTGCTCTATATGTTTCATTTGAAGCATACTTTTTATTCTCTTTCCTTTTTCGATTCTCTTTTCTTTGTGGGGCTTTTTGTTAGAACATCAGTTTCTTCTTAAATTTTCTCCGTCCCTCTTTACTAAATTTTGACAGGTTACAGGAAATTTCAGAGAGTATGTTAATGGATTAGTTCGTTTGAGGAGTGACATGAAGTTTGAAAACCAAAAGCAAAGCAGGCCTATGGGTCATCATGTGACAGTATGCCAATGTTTGCATCTGATGTCCAGTTTAATTGGAAGGAAAAACGCATATGCTACACTTTCCTAATGATCTATTGACTAATAACAGAAAGTCACTAGTTAATGGTGACTAACTGGAATGTATGGTACATCTTGCAATAATTCATACATTAAACCATAATAAGTCGTGCATTAGTTAAACAACACTTAAGTATATAACCTGCATATTTATTTAAAAAAGAAAACAGAAAAGGATTAGATGACGTCAAAAATGCGTAAATTACGGCCGAGCAACCAAAATGGTAGAAAACCTAAGAGCTTATCTCAGATGCCGCGCGACCAGTACACAACAACAACAATAATAGTAACAATAAGGAATTCTAAGTAAAGAACGTTTCTACACGGGTGTATTAAAGTGAAGGACAGCTCCACCCACTGACCTAAGTTTTTTTTTTTTAAAGATTGCATATAGTTTCAGTATCTTTTAGTTTCCGGGAGTTATCGATTAGTGGAAGAAAATTAATTCAGAACAAACTTGGAAGCGGACTTTAATTTGGTAACGGTATTTTAGAAGGCGCATGTTGTTTAAAGCTTTATGTTGGGCTGAAGGAAGCAGGTTTAGGGTTTCTGGGAGAAGTTTTTGAACTATGGCCTGTGAAAGAAACGGAATGTCAGGTAAATATTAAATATTCTTGAATAGTGACAACACTGTCAATCAAACCTTTCTAACTGGCGCACACTAATGTTCTTTCGTCCACAGATGAGAGGATAGGACGAGCCCTGATCAAACAGTGAGTTTCCTTTTATTCATCTCAAATTGTTTTAGATAGCAGTGGAAAGCAAACTCTGAACTTGTTTTTTGATTAAGTAAATCGTTGTAAGTAGTGCTGTGTGCTGCGAAAAGTTCTTGGTTACGTTTTCAGATTGCTTCCAAGATGAGCACATATCAGTATCTCTCACTCGATTTTCAAAATTGTTACTTGACTAAATGCTGCTATATGAAATAATCAGTTCATGGAAATGTTCTTATGGATCATAAAAGTGCTTTTTCTAGATAGGTAGATTGTCCTCCATTAATCATTAAGATTATTTTTTTAGGCAAATCTTAAATTGTTAAATGTAAAGATTTGATTTGTTAGCTGGGGAAACCAAGCTTTCATGATTTGTTTTGGCACTATATATTGAAAATTTTCATAGATCAATTACATAATAATAATAATGTGTTGTAAACTTAGTTTCTGTTTCATTTCGCATCAACAGCTCTACCCTCTTACAGTAATTTGTACCAACCATGTGTTATATCCGAGATGTGCAGTGGCTCATACAGGGAGCTTTTCCAAGTTTATCTAGGAATACATCAACAAAGCTGTTTCCAACTGTTTAGTGCAGGACAAAAGCAGAACAGCAGCAGTAGGTTTTTTTATCCAGTCTTTGGTGAAAGTAGCTACAGCTAGTTCACAGGAGACTGACTTGCTTATAATGTGGTGGCTCGTGCAAGATTGACGTTCCTCCACATCTGATGGCAGCATTTGCTTCATTTGCAGTGTGCTTCTCTAAATCACAGCAGGAATGTACTAAGACATTTTCAGTCAGTCTTTGTCACCTGATCCCACCCTGACCCGTTTGGGGTTCATGTAGTGTCTCAATGACGGAGTACGTTGAGTCCAGTCCTTCTGCTCCTTTTGAACAAGGACTATTCAGCTATGTGTGTTGCTGTGCTGTGTGTATTACACAAATAGGTCAACATGTCACCACAATCTTAAATTATTGATATGAATGAAAATTTAATCTGGAGATAGTGCTGACTCCTGACATTGACATGAGTCAGTCAGCTAGAGGAGGAGAGGTTACACTCTTTAGTTACTGGAACTAGAAACACACTTAAAGAGTGACCCCTACCTACAGTACTAATACAGTGTGTATTAGTACTGTAGGTCAGGGTCACTTTGGGTTCTGTGTACTAGCTTTTTGTCATCTTCCAGGGTTATTGAGGAAGAGCTAAAGGTCATGCCTGCACAGGATGTCCCACCCCTCACTCCAATAGTAAAGATGGAAGTAACGACTGAGCAGGAGCAGAAGATGGTGTCCCAACTGGGCAAAATGATCCGCGTTATCGGTGACAGAGTGCGAGATGACAAGGAGTTTCAAGAGTGGGTAACTTAGCCACTTTACTTCAGAGCTCCTCATAAAATATCAAAAACTGAGAAGCTTCTCTCAGTTTTTTATAACAAATGTTTTTTTGAACTCTCAATGTCTTCTTTTATGTCTCTGCTGCAGTGCTATTGATGGGGTGGCTCAAGGCCCTGGCTCCAAGTGGGACAAGTTTAAGCAAGTGGCGGACAAAGTGTTTGAACATGGGATCACTTGGGAGAGGATTGCTGTACTCTTCTACGTTGCTGGCAAACTGGCCGTCAGGGTGGGTCAGCTTCTCTTTGCTGCAGATCTGATTGAGTCAAAGGAAAAATCTAAAGTGGGGTTTTTGTGTGTCAACAACAGTGTCAAATGTAATAAGGGTTACATGACTTGTAGGAATATGTCAGGTTTTTGAGCAGCACATGGTTTTGGAAATTCAGCAACAGATTTGTTCACATGTCACGTGTAATGTTCGCATGTCCACATATCTTTGTCCATTTACTGTGTGTTATGCGCTTTGTCATGCATAAAAACAGGTGGATTGAAATGCACTTTATGTTAAAGTATGCTGCAACTGATTTGCAATGATCCGACAGTGTAGTTGCTATGAAATCCTTAGTTTAGCAGCAACCTCTCTTTGTCAATAAACCTTATGTCTGTGCCCATCAGATGGTGGAGGCTCGCCTTCCTCAGTCAGTGAGGGAAATCCTAATGTGGACTGTGGATTTCTTCAAAAACAATCTCCTAGGCTGGATTCAGGAACATGGAGGATGGGTATGTTCTTTCTTTGAGTGCTGGAGTGATGAAATGGACATTTTAAAGGCTAAATACTAACCTTCTCATGAAAAACCCAGCTAGAGAAGTAGGTTTTAACTTTACATTTAAAGACTCATTCAAGGCCTTGAAGCATAAACAATATAAGCTGGAAGCTAACAGAGCTCTAGTTCTAACATTATGTTGCTTACTAATTAAAGGCCTGCATTTAGAGCAAAAGTAAGGGGCTGTGTTGGTGAAGGTATGTTATCAGTGAGACAGTCCCAAACATGTTTGCTGGAATTGGTTTTTCGGACACCAAACATTGCATGTCATTGTATGGAAGAAATTATGTCTGGTTTTGTTTTGGATCCATTTCTCAGCAGGATTTGTTAAGCTCTGATGCTAATTCTTATCAAACCTTTTACTTGTCCTCACTTTTTTAAACAGCAGTGGAAAACACAGACAGACCTGAAGCTTTAAAGTGCTGCAGCCATCGGGTCAGCTGGGAATATGTTTATAGTGAAAACAGAGCTGTTTGGGTTAATTAGGGTTGGCGATCACCCCCTCTGACTGAAGAAGGTAGTCTATGTGGAGGTTATTCAGTCTTTGAATTCAGTCTTCAGACTTTAGGAAGAAATACCACAAACTGGACAGTTCGGTCAGACCTCCACAGTCCAGAGGTAAAAAATCTCTGTGATGTAGCTAATTATACCAATGTAGTTTATGGAATGCACAAAACTGATTTTGATGTGGTTCCTGGGAATGTTTAGTTGAGGAGTGTGTGTGTTTGTGCCCTTGCATATGTCTACAGATCAACAGTTTCTCAGAGCTGGCGGTGGCGTCCATGCAGCACATGTCATCCATGAGCTCTAACAACTACAGTCTTGTCATCATCTTCATTGCTGGCCTGGCTCTAGGAAGCTTCATCACGTGGAGACTGAGCAGATGACTCTGTGGGGAACACACACGAACATGCTCATATTTTTATCTTTGTAAGGACACTCACTGACAAAATATTCCCTAGACCCCAAGCTTAACCTTCACAACTAAATGCCTAACCTCACTCCTTACCCTAATCCTAACCTAAACACCCTGAGCCTTACTCTAAAAAAAATACAAAACAAAACAAAAAAAAACCATTTGAAGTTGTGAGGACTGGCAAAAATGTCCCAACAGCCCCAAAACCCTCACAAAAATGGTATCAGATGAAAATGTTTCCACACAATCATAGCAAGAACTGAGTGTCAAATGTTTAGCAGAGGGCTTATTTCATGTCTGGTGAAGTGCACAGCTGTCACGTCCTGAACACTTGTTTGCATGAGATTAAATTAATTGCTTCATATTTGTAAAATTTTAACCATTCACACTAACTCTACTCTACACCTTCTGCCTTCTCCAGTGTTATCTATGCAAAACTTAAAAACTTGAATGAGACACTAGCAGTTAGTATTTTCACAAAAGACATACTATACTGTATTCTGAAATGAATTCCAGCCACCTGCAACACCTTACAGTAAGCAATATAACTTATAATAGAAAAATGCATGTTAAACAGATATATAGATATCTATTATGAAATAGAAAAACTAAAAATTAGACCATATGAATAATGAAATGTATTAATGTGTGTTGAGTGGGCATGAATTTTCTTTAAAACATGCCAGTTTGAATATTTGAAGTCCATTTACAAACACATTGCAAAGGAAATGTTTAATGATGTGTGTCAATTTGTTTTGGAATACATTTTTATCAGCATTGACATGTTTTTTATTTTATATAAAACCCCATCACTCTTATCTTAGGAAAATGCTGTTGTACTCTTAACTCTGATGGTTTACTATTTGACAGTATGTTTTGTTTGTTGTTTTATGATATATGATGAAATGACATGGAAGGTTTCCCTTTGTTATTCAATAGCCTCTGCTCTGTTAATTACAAGAGTAACTGTACAAACAGTACACCAGTAAATGAATATTAAAGCCATGTCTAAGGCTGACTTTGAGCACTTACTGCCTTTTGGCTCAGACTGGCAGAATGATCACGTTTTCACCAAAGATGGAGACCGACTGACATGGTTAACTATGTCTGAGCTTCTTTAGAAATAATCTCACTATTAAAGTATATGCTTTATCAAGGAAAACTAAGTGAACCCTTTGAAATTACCTGCATTTATATATAGATTTGTCTCAGATGAAGATCAAGCCACATTTTAATTTTAAAATCATGAACAAGAACAATATTTTAGCTATTAAGAAACAAATTATTGTGTCTTTCTTGTTCACACTGAATATATCATGCAAACATTCACAGTGTAGTTTAGAAAAATCTCAAACCCCAATCCTCATCCAATGACCTCAACAAAAGTGGAGTCAGGAGTTGCAAATCTGGATCCCAGTCAGTTAAAACAGATTATAGGTGTGGGTTACAGCTACTCTCACTTATAAAATACACTCAAATATTTTGCAAGTCTGTAAGCTGCTGCTCCTGCTGTCCAAAACAGCATTAGTGTGTGAAGTTTTCTAATGGAAACTGGAACACCTGGAAACGCCACAACACTATAGGGAAAATATGTTTTATCACTGTCTTTTTTTCCACCAGCACTGCAAATGTGTATTGGCTGTGTTCAATAAAGACACAAAATATGATTATTGTGTGCTATCAACTTAAGTTTTTGTTTGACCGTACCTGTGAGTTACATGAAGATCAGATCACATTTTATAATTAGTTTAGGGTTCAACTACTTTTTCATCCATCATCCATCAGACATTTTTCAAGTTTGTTTCTACACAATAATTTTTTCTTCAGAGGATATATCATGGCCAGATTTCTTATAAATTAAAGAGATTAAAAATATCCATTACTCAATAGGTTTCTGAGGGAACCACAGTGAATAGGAGAACCAGTTTTACAGTGAAATACCAAAAACCAAGTCAAGTCACACGAGTGTGTGATTTGGACAGGCTGCAAGTTACTTGACTTAAATTGCATTTTAAACATCAAGCATTGGATATGTAGATAAAGATAAAGTCCTTTGCTCATTTTTTATTACAAGTACCTTTCTTTCTTTTACCACTTGCTGCCTGGAAACCAGCACTATTTTGTCTGAATTTTTTTAGTAAGACTGCAGAGGGTATGTGTGTATCTAGTGAAGTGATATAGTTATTCTGTTGAACGATTTGATTATTATGAGCATCACAGTTAAATCTGTGTGGACAGTGGTACTGTTCAATTCAATTCAATTTTATTTGTATAGCGCCAAATCACAATACAAATCATCTCAAGGCATCTAAAGGCTCTGCCTCCCATTATGCTTTTGGAAGCTCTGGGAACCACAAGTAGACCCGCACTCTGAGAGTGAAGTGGTCTATTGGTGGGATAATATAGTATTATGAGGTCTTTAAGGTATGAAGGAGTTTGATCATGGAGGGATTTGTATGTGAAAAGAAGGATTTTAAATTCTATTCTGTATTTTACAGGGAGCCAATGAAGAGAAGCTAATATAGGACAGTCAGGTCTCTGGCTGTGGCATTCTCTATTAACTGGAGGCTTTTTATGGAGATACTGGGACATCCAGATAGTAATGAGTTACAGTAATCTAGCCTGAGGTAACAAATGCATGGACTAGATTTTCTGCATCATTTTGAGACAGGATGTTCCTAATTTTGGCAATGTTGCACAGGTGAAAGAAGGCAGTTCTAGTTTTATGTGTGAGTTAAAGGACATGTCCTGGTCAAAAATAACTCCAGGGTTTTTCACAGTATAGTATAGCCATAGGCTATGCCATCTAAAGTAGCTGTAATTTTAGAAAAGTTGTGAGGTTTTTAGGCCCAAATACAATAACTTCTGTTTCTCTGAATTTAAAAGTAGAAACTTGCTGGTCATCCATCCTTTATGTCAGTTAGACACGCTTGAAATCTGGTTAACTGGTTTGTGTTAACAGGTTTCATAGATAGATACAGCTGCGTGTCATCTGCATAGCAGTGGTAATTAATAGAGTACGTCCTAATAACATTGCCTAAAGGAAGCATGTACAGGGTAAACAGAATCGGCCCTAGCACAGAGCCTTGTGGAACTCCATAACTAACTTTTGTGCATGTGGAAGGTTCATCATGGACATGAACAAACTGGAATCTGTCCGATAAATAGGATTGGAACCATTTTAATGCTGTTCCTCTGATACCAGTAACATGCTCCAATCTCTGTAATGAGATGTTGTGCTCAATAGTGTCGAATGCAGCACTAAGGTCTATGAGGACAAGTATAGAAACAAGTCCATTATCTGAGGCTAAGAGAAGATCATTGGTGACTTTTAACAGTGCCGTTTCTGTACTATGATGTGCTCTAAATCCTGATTGAAAATCTTCAAATAGTTCATTCCTGTGTAAGTAACAGCTTTTTCCAGAATTTAAGAAATAAATGGCAGGTTGGATAGTGCTCTATAATTAGCCAAGACTCCTGGATCAAGACTAGGCTTTTTGAGAAGGGGTTTAATTACTGCAGTCTTAAAGGCCTGTGGTACGTAGGCCTGAAACATAACTGAGGTCTTACAGATGATTCAAGAGCTACTGTAGTAGAAGATTCATTTATTGCAGGTATAGGAAGCATCTGCTGCTGCTGTTCCATAAAAGGGAGGAGCATAGGGTGACATATAAGAGTGGAGGCAGGAGCACACAAGTTGATTACATCTTGTGCAGATGTTCCAACCTGAAAGAGATCAGTGACTGCAAAGTGGTGGCTGAGTGTAGTGGAGAGTGTAGCCAGACAGCATAGGATGGTGGTGTGTAGGATGACTCTGGTGGTGAGGAAGATGAAGAGGACAAGGGCAGAGCAGAGGACCAAGTGGTGGAAGTTGAAAAAGGAAGAGTGTTGTGTGGCTTTCAGGGAGGAGCTGAAACAGGTTCTGGGAGGTCAGCATGTTCTTCCAGATGACTAGACAGCTACAGCTAAAGTGATCAGGGAGACAGGTAGGAGAGTACGTGATGTGTCATCTGGAAAGAGGAAAGCAGATAAGGAGACTTGGTGGTGGAATGAGGAAGTTCAGGAATGTGTTAATAGGAAAAAGTTAGCTAAGAAGAAGTGGGACACGGAGAGGACAGAAGAGAACAGACAGGGAGATGCAGCGTAACGTGAAGGTAGAGGTGGCAAAGGCCAAACGAAGGGCGTATGAGAATTTGCATGATAGGTTGGACTCTAAGGAGGGAGAGGTGGATTTGTACAGTGTAACCCATGCTCACATAGCATGTACTGTAGGGCTATACCGCGGGTGACTGCGACACAGAAGAATGGGTTCTTTATGGAGAAAAAAAAAACCTGACCTGTGGAGGCCAGTATCATGTCTTGATTAAATTCATCACCGGTGACAAAACATTAATATTCATTAATTATATTCATATTATATTCATTAATTAGGACAATTAGCGTAGTTACACTTAATTCAGTCTATTCATTCCATAACAATCAACAATTTTAGCTTGGCTAATCATAGTTTAAGCTCAGCTGTGCAGCTGTTATCGTTCATACAATTACAAAAATCAGTTCAATACGTCATACAATTACACAAAGATCAGTTCAATAATATAAATCCCTTTAGGGAGGAATTAGACCACAGGTTATCCCAATGTTGCCATTTAAAGAAGTTATTAAGTAAAGTACCCCAACACACTGTTTTGCGCCCTATGGTATTCACTTCTTCCTCTGTCAGATTAAAAGAAACACCGACGCTGACAATAACTAAAAACATCGGATCACAGAGAAACTCACCGTTGTGTTACTGCAATTGATCGTTTATCTTAGCATCTTAACGAGAGAAGGGATTTCTTCCATTCCCTCAATGCGCTTGTCTGTAACCACAACCACAGCGGAGCCAAATGTCAGCAAACCTTTCTTCCGTGTATCGCGTCTCATTTATATTACGCGGGTTACCGCGGACAATCAGGGAAGGTCCTTGGAGGTCAACTGACTTGCTCACGTGACAGGTGTTACAACAGGTTGGCGAGGCAGAGAGACAGAGATGGGAAGGATGTGCAGCAGGTTAGGGTGATTAAGGACAGGGATGGAAATGTGTTGACAGGTGCCACACGTGTGATGGAAAGATGGAAGGATGCCTGAGGAATGGAGGAGAAGAGTACTGGTGCCCATTTTTAAGAACAAGGGAGATGTGCAGAGTTGTGGAAACTACAGAGGAATAAAGCTGATGAGTCACACAATGAAGTTATGGGAAAGAGTAGTGGAGGCTAGGTTGAGGTCAGAAGTGAGCATTTGTGAGCAGCAGTATGGTTTCATGCCAAGAAAGAGTACCACAGATGCAATATTTGCTTTGAGAATGCTGATGGAGGAGTACAGAGAAGGCCAGAAGGAGCTGCATTGTGTCTTTGTAGATTTGGAAAAAGCATATGACAGGGTGCCAAGAGAGGAGCTGTGGTTTTGTATGAGGAAGTCTGGAGTTGCAGAGAAGTATGTTCAAGTGGTGCAGGACATGTATGAGAGCTGTAAGACAGTGGTGAGGTGCTGTAGGTGTGACAGTAGTTCAAGGTGGAGGTGGCACTGTACCAAGGATCGGTTTTGAGCCTCTTCTTGTTTGTTGTGGTGATGGACAGGCTGACAGATGAGGTTAGACAGGAATCTCCGTGGACCATGATGTTTGCAGATGACATTGTCATCTGCAGTGAGAGCAGGGAGCAGGTGGAGAAAAATCTAGAGAGGTGGAGGTTTGCTCTGGAAAGGAGAGGAATGAAGCTGAGCCGCAGTAAAACAGAGTACATGTGTGTAAATGAGAGGGACTCAAGTAGAACAGTGAGGTTACAGGGAGTAGAGGTGAAGAAGGTGGAGGATTTTAAGTACCTACAGTCAACAGTCCAGAGCAACGAAGAGTGTGGAAAAAAAGTGAAGAGACATGTGGAAGCAGGTTGGAACGGGTGGAGGAAAGTATCAGGTGTGATGTGTGACAAAAGAGTGTCAGCAAGAACGAAAGGAAAGGTGTACAAGACAGTGGTGAGACCAGCAATGTTGTATGGTTTAGAGACAGTGGCACTGAGAAAAAGACAGGAGGCAGAGCTGGAGGTAGCAGAGCTGAAGTTGTTGAGGTTCTCTCTGGGAGTGACGAGGATGGATAGGCTCAGGAATGAGGACATCAGAGGGACAGCTCATGTTAGATGTTTTGGAGAAAAAGCCAGGGAAGCCGATTGAGATGGTTTGGACATGTTCAGAGGAGGGACAGTGAATACATTGGTAAAAGGATGCTGAGGTTAGAGCTGCCAGGAAGGAGGCCTAGAGGAAGACCAAAGAGGAGGTTCTTGGATGTAGTGAAGGAGGACATGAGGATAGTTGGTGTGGGTGAGGAGGATACAGAGGATAGGGTAAAATGGAGGCAGATGATTTGCTGTGGCGACCCCTGAAGGGAGCAGCTGAAAGGAGAAGTAGAAGAAGAAGAAGAAGAAGGAAGCATCTGCTGAATTTTATCTCTAAAAGTTGTGATTTTATTTGTGAAGAAACTCATAAAGTCATCACTGCTGAGAACTAAGGGAAGCTGTGACATTTTGTGCTGAAAAAACCTGGGATTTCAGAGGGGCCACAGTATCAAACGTTTCACGCAGTGAGGCCACAGCACTGTCAACAACATAATCAATTTGATAGGGAGTGGGATTGAGGCAGCTGCCCTCCATTGTGTTGGCACATGGCATAGATGTAAATAAAGATGGAATCATTTTCTTAAATTTATTAACAGCATTGTCAGATAAGTGGATCTGCTGTAGTGGAATTTTCTTCCAAATGCTGCATGATCCATCATCTTAAATTAAAAAGTTATTAAAGAATGATCTGACAAAACAGGATTTTGGGGAAAAACTATTAAATGTTCAATTTTGATGCCATAGGTCAGAACAAGATCAAGGGTGTGCTTGAAACAGTGGGTGGGTTTATTGAACATTTTGAATGAAACCAGTTGAATCTAACATTGATGCAGTGCTGAGACTATTATTTTCAACATCTTCATGAATGTTAAAATCTCCCACTATAATGACTTTATCTGAATTAAGCACTAAATCAGACAGGACGTCTGGAAATTCAGTTAAAAACTCTGAGTAAGGGACGGGGATGGTACACAATGACAAGTAGAACTGGTTTTTGTGTTTTCCAGTTTGGATGTGAGAGACTTAGAGTGAGGCTCTCAAATGAGTTTTAACTGTTCTGAGGATGAAAGTTTAATAATAAGTTTGAGTGGAAGATTGCAGCTACTCCTCCACCTCAACCTGTGCTTCGAGGAACATGACAATTTTTATAACTGAGGGGGGTTGATTCATTCAGACTGACATATTCATCCTGCTGTAGCCAGGTTTCAGTAAGACAGAGTAAGTCAATTTGGTGATCAGTTATCAGATCATTTACTAACAGAGATTTAGATGAAAGAGACCTAATATTTAATAATCCACATCTGACTATTCTGTTTCTCTATTCGATAAGAGGAGTGATCTTAATTTTTACTAACATAACATTGCACATGCTGCCTCTCTGCTGTGACACAGATGCCTCAGTGTGCTGTCTGTCTGTGGCCTCTGCTCTTCCTCAAATGGATCACATCGCTACATAGTAACTTTTACCGTAAGCTCTTCAGACAAGCCGATCTGTTGCCGATCCTACAGTTAAACAGTGTTACATTCATGTGGAACTATAAACAAATTATTCTGGTTATATTGTCCAGTTACTTAATGAATCAGACTGTGGAATTTTCACAGTCGATATGATAAAAAATGTTAACAGAATTCCAGTCCTGAGTGTCTGGATTCACAGCTGCTTCTTATCTGAACAGTAGCTGCTGTAGCTACAGTTACAGCTGTAGCTGAATCCACAGCAATAGTTATAGAAACAGTGGCAGCCCCAGAAATAACCATATCCACAGCACCAGCCACAACCCACAGCCAGTGGCTCTATAGTGAGTTCAGCCTATGGATCAAGGGAAATACAAAACGCAAGGAAATTTTGCAAGGAAATACAAAAGTAACTTAACAAATTAGCTAAAAAAATCCCAATCTATTTAGTGTGTTACCATGTTAACATATGCTAAATAACATTAATTACTGTGGGCAATTCACCAAAGTCATTAACCTTCATCCTTTGTGGAACATGTATCTACTGTGTAACAATTATTGTAGTGGCAATCTAACAACAAAAAATGCCACTAGGGGAAATAAGGAAGACGTTTCCAACTCATGCCGTAAAAAACAATTTCTGCTCAAAATATACATTTAACACTTTATTAATATCAAAAGGAAAATAGCAAAAACAAGAAAACTGCAGTGTACTGACTTGGCAAGATTAAAATTGAGCTCATCAAAAAAAAAAAAAAAATTAAAACTACGCCTCAAGCCTCTAACTTCTCCCTCCTATGCCCACAGGTGTGCAGGTAATCAACCAACCACACTCTCCCACTCCAGACACACATCCACCCAAACACACACACACAACTCTAAATCCACTACAATTATCATGGCGATCCTTCCTATTATTTTATTAGGGTCATTATGACGTGTGTGCATGAAAGATGTACACTGTTGTACACTGTTTAGAAAAATTAAAAAGCAAGAGATGAATCAGATGGCATTTTACACTCTTTATCTTCTTGCTGCTTTTCCTTTTCCTTTTTTGAAAAGAATCCTTTCCTTACAAAGTGAACTAGATTTCACTTGCTAAATGCTCTTTGAACTGAAATAAACCTGAATCCTTCTCCGCCTTCTTGTCATTTTCCTACATTCCTAGTATCTAAGAATAAGCTCTATCAAGTCCATGTGTGATTTAACATAATTATACCCCTACACTGCTACCTCTCTTGGCTTTATCTCTCTTCTCTGCCTCTCCCATGCTGCCTGCTGTCTCTTGTGGTCCTATAAACGGTAGACAATTAGCATGGAAGGGCAGTTTTATTAAAAAGCCAGTGACGAGGGATAAGCAACAGAGGAATTGATTGATGGATGGAAGGATGATGTAAAAGAATTGGTGAGGTTATTGAAAATAAAGCGAAATTGAATTACCTTGACTTTTATACATGTAAACCAATAATCACATACTACAGTATTTCATGACCATTGACTTCATGATGGATCAGAATGAGGACAAATGATTGTTCTTAGTATAACTTTACAATTTGAACATCCTGCTTTAGACTATTATAATAAACTACCGTGCTGTGTTGATCAAACCTTCATTGAGGATACTACATCTTCTGACAGATAGTGTACCTGTATGAGTAGACACACACAGTATAATTTTCTGTATAAATGCTGAAGTAACTTTGCTTAGTAGCAGGTTTTAATTATGTTATGGAAACTATAAAATTACATTTACAGAAACAATTGAGCAATCACTAGTTTCAAGCACTGCTCAGTCTTCAAATTAACAGATTTGTAAGAGCAATAATTTGATTTGTGTGCAAGGCAGAACAAAACCATGAGTGTAACATGGTATGACCATACGAGAAGAGTTGTGTAACTACATTTGAGCTAGCAACGATTGAAGCTGCTCATGCTCACTTTTGCCAGTTGGAATCCCCAAAGTGCAAAGCCTCATCTGTTCAGTTTGACCTGGAAAGTCAAGGGCTCATCCTGACTGACCCATTCAGTTAATCAGCAACTGCAACTGCATTTTCAGATTAAGTGGAGCACAAACCTGATATTCCTGCAAAAATAGGGCATACTAAGGAGATCAGTGCACGTGTGATCACAGTTGCATAATCCAATTCTTTTGTTATCAAAACTTCTAACTGTAACCTAGTGCTCTAAGATGATTTCTCTTTTTTTTTTCGAAATAGTACTATCAAAGAAAAGTCAGATTGTGTATGTGTGATTCCGATAGTCCTTTTCTCTTTGTCTGTGTTCATTCATTATTAAACCCTCAGCAGTGTCCTGTCTCCCTGCTCATTTATTATGGCTATGGAGTGGAAAAACAGCTGACCTGTGCTATGAGCTTATCTCAGGTGATGTAACATGCCTTCTGCCAGCCATCTGGAAAAGCCACAGCCCTTGGCAACACCAGCTGTGAACAGCTAGTTGCCTGAATTTCTTGGACTCTCTCTTAGTGTGAAATCAATGTTTCTCAGGAATGGAAGAGAAAATAATCAATAGGACTTTTACATAAGAAAACACTGACATTCTGGTTGCCTGATTGTGTCTTCAATTTTTAAGCAGTCACATTCACGTTCAGTACAAACAAATATGTCTACAGAAACACTAGGTAAAAAGCCAACTACTAGTAATCACATTATGATCCCCAGGTGATTCATATGGTTTGTTTACATAGGTGATTTTCTTTTCAGTACAGCTGTCTTACATAAGCTACACAATGACACATTTTACTCACTCTACAAAATACTAAGCAGGAATTCTGACTTGAAGCCTGAAAAAAGTAAATTCATATTCTTTGGGCAGAAAGAAATGTTATGTTCAACAATCTTCATATTCAAATTATTATTATTATTGTTGTTGTGTTGTTGTCATAACATAGGCTATAACTTTTTCTTACAAGAAACTCTTGATGTTAAACATGAGACCTTGTAAGTGACCTGTCCTTTTACTGTTACCATTCATGCCCTCTCCTGACCTCTCTGCCATCTTTTATTGAGGAAAAAGGGGGAGAAGGGAGGAAATCAGAAGGCCAGGTGAGGGTGTTTGGGGTACACAGTCACAGAGATGGAGAGTCAGGGACTGGGTGAGACTGCAGTGTTTTGCCGCATTTCTTGTAGTTCTCTCTTTTGGCCCTTAGATGTTGCTGTGCACCACACTGCAGTATAATAGCTCCACGTACAGACGCAGAAACTACACTGCACAGTGTGCGTGTGTGTCAAAGAATGAGAGAGAGAGAGAGAGTGTCTCTCTCTTTCAGTAGCAACAAAGCAGTTTTCTGTCCTTGTTTTTACCTACGTCAGTCTTCACATATTGTTAAAGCCAGCTCCCAGCCTTGATGCTACATTAGGCTAAGACATGTGGCTCAGCTCTGCCCCAAAGAAAAAATATGCGCCTACCAAAAACTTTAAAGCCCCCTAATTAATGTTCTATATGTTTGACTTTTTTGCACAACATATGCATTAAACCTTCGCTTTGGCCCTGGAATATGTTAGTGTTATAGTTGTGTAGGTATTTGGTTACCTGGATATGCGAATGTGTGCACCACATGTCACAGCAGACAAACACAGTGCTTAATGCATTCCTTTGCACCTTTCCTCTTATGTTATTGTGGTAAAGGCAAAAACATACAGTTCTCTCAATTTGTAATTGCCAAGTATTTCTCAGCTAATTCTTCAGGCTGATTTAAACCGTTTTACAGTAAACCAAGGGTGATTGGATTTAGCATGGTAGTACTAAAAGTGTGCAGTTTCTATAGAAGAACCAGTGGTGTATAGGACTTGTTTTAATGAGTAGTGTTTTGGGAGCTTCTGTTTTAAAGAAGTCATGCTCAGCAAAGGGCAACCTTCACAGCTGTGTTAAATTAATCGCTAATGATGGATCCAGAAATTAAAATTTCTTCTCCATGACCAGTTTTAAAATTAGCACTTTAAACCTAAATGGGGCAAGAAAAAAATCGTCTTGTATGAGCTCATGACGTTAAATCACATTGATGTATTTTTTCATGCAAGAGACACACACACAAGGACAGCAGCAATGAGGTGGACTGGAATGTGGAGTGGGGTGGAAGAAGAGGTATTGAGTCGTGGTAGCAGTAGTAGTGGAGGTGTAGGTATTTTGTCTTTCACCACTTCTGAAATGATTCCTGGTAGACTGCTAGTGGGGCAGGCAGTTTTTAAAATAAATGTGCATGCTCCAATCAGAAAAGAAAGATTGTTGTTTCTCAATGAAGTCAACACTGTCCCAAGTAATTGTAATTCTGAAGATTATTTATTTTTAGGTAGTGACATTAGTACTGAGAATGATCAACTTGATAGAAATAATTTAGAACAACATCCTGCATCAAGGCGTGTTTTAAAACAGGTCATAGAAACTCATGAGATGGTAGATGTAGCTTTGAGAGACAATATACATGGTGTCACCTTAGAGACTGTCGTCTCCTCAGCCAGACTAGACCATATTTATTCATTTAGGCATCAGTTGAGTGTTTTTAAATTATGCTTTATCTTACCTGTTCGTTTAACTGATTATGCTATAACGATAAAAACACAAAGGTTCATATCTGTGTATGTATCTATTCTGACCATTCTTTTTCTCTAGTCCAAAGAAGTACTTTGATGGAGCATCCATTTCATTAGCTGCTTTGAATCTGGACCGGATGAGAGCACCTTGCGCTTTTGCACCCAATAGATTCGCCATTAACGCCTTTTTTGTTTTGAGGTCCTCAACATGCCTTCTATCTCCTGTGGACTTGGCTAAAGCCTGGAGTTCCAATATTCCTATCTCCAGGTCTTTTAACGACTTGGTGATGTCCCTTGTGGTGTTGACAGTGTAGCCTACTCACGACAAAGGTGCTGGATTAAAACTTTGCCATAGTCCCACCAATGTCTACGGGAGGAGAATAAAAGCTTTTCATTTTTAAAAGATGTCCAAAAGAATCTAAAAGCCTCAATAAAATTAGTATCATCCAGTAAGGAAACATTAAATTGCCAGTACGCACTTCTGTGTTTCAGATTTTCAATAAAAACTCTGTATCTGACTAACGAATGACCTGAGAAGCTAACAGACATAATTTCGTTAGCTTTAAAAACATTAAAATTATGTTTAAAGCAGTAAAACCTGCCTAGCCTAGCTAATGAAATAAAGTTCTCTCATGTGCCCATGTGTACTGTCTTTCAGTTCCATGTAGTCAAATGTCTACCAGATCATGAGTTTTTATGAGATGTGTTAATGTGTTCTCAGATGCTGCATGAGGCTCCCTGTGGTTCCTGTCTACCGAGTCGTCTTGTGTACAGTTAAAACAATCATTGGGATCACAACCGGTTAAATGTTCACTTAGTTTGTTTAAAAATAAAACTCTTTCAGGACCTCTGGTGGGGGCATATACATTGATTAGTGATAGGTTAAAAAACTCATATTTTGCATTAATTAAAAGTAATTGCCAGCGATCACTTCCTGTTTGGTGTAAGAGAAAAAATGCTTAGCAAAGCGACTCCTGCACTCGTTGAGCTCGCCGAACTTGAAACTGATTCCCCTTCCCATTTTAACTTCCATTTAGACTCATATTTCATATTGTAATAGTTACAGTTACGTTAAACTTGTTATTGCCGGGAGTATGTGAGAGGGGGGCGCTGTCAGCACCTTTAAGAAGTTTCTTAAATAAAGGCTTCTAAGAAACTACAAGAATGCCTGGTTACTTGTAGGGGTATTACATTGGTGTCAGAAGCTCGGAATTCGCCCCTGCGGCTCGACGTGTCGATAATGCTTCCCTACTCAAGTGACCGATGGCAGGTAAAGACAGAAGCTACTGAGTGCGCAATAGCCATGCCGGAGGGCGCCGAAATGAGCTTGGACAATGTTTCATCAAGATGCTCAGAGAACGTTGTTTACCAACGTGAAAACTCCCCACGGAGCACATCGGCGACGGCCATGGGGGCCCGGGGAGATATTAACAAAGATGGCGACGCTCTGCGGCTCGCTAAAGCCGGCTTGTTGGCGCCAAAGTTTTCAGGAAAAGGCAGCTGGGAGGCTTACCATGCTCAGTTTGAATTGCTGGCGGCTGCAGCAGGCTGGTCAAACCGGCTTAAAGCTGTTCAGCTGGCCCTTTCACTGACGGAGAATGCGGCTGCATGTATCCTGCTCCTAAACCCTGATGAGAGAGAGGACTATGCTATACTGGTGGGTGCATTGCAGAGAGGATTTGGAGTGTTTAACCTGAAGGACTCGTTACGCTGTGAATTCAAGCACTGGGTCAGACAGCCGGGCGAGCCTCTCCGATCCCTGGCACATGACATTGAGAACTTTGGCAGGCGTGCATATGCTAGTTTACCGAGTGCAATCCAGAGTGAGTTAATCTGTGACCAGTTCATTCACGCCCTGACTCCAGTTGATCTGCGCCTGCATGTACAGCTCACACATCCTGCGACATTGGGAGAAGCGCTTGAATTAGCTTTGGAGAGAGAGATCGCCATCGGTAGCGCTGGGCAATCAACACCCCTGAGGTCAATGACTACTGATGCTGCAAGGGAGATACCGGAGACAAAACCGACATGGGCGGTGCAGGTGATAAAGACTCTGTCAGTTGGTCCCAGGGAGCGTGAGCCATGCCATGAGCCTACGGCCTCCTGCTGGGGGTGTGGCCAGCCCGGTCACATCCTTTGTCGCTGTCCAAAGGCTAAAGAGCAGCAGGGAAATGCGAGAGAGCCCGTGTAACCTGGATGACACGGGCCCGTCTACCTCTCACTGGGAGCCGCAATTTCTGTTTGAGGAGCACAGTGTTGCTCCACCGCATGCTGGCGCTGTAGAGACTGTTGGCTGGACGGAGATGGGTTATCATTGCCATGTCCCGGTGCTGGCAGGTGGTGGTGCCTAAAGCTCTAAGGGAAGCCGTGCTGAAAGCGTGCCATGGGCGTGCAGGTGCAGGCCACTTTGGGAGTGCTAAAACACTCCGTCGGCTGCGCCAGGGATTCTACTGGGGTCAGCATCGCCATGATGTGGATGATTTCTACTGTGACAAATGTGCGGCATATAAGGGACCTCTCGACCAGTCACATGCGCCCCTGCAACAGCAAACCGTTGGAGCACGAATCGAGGGAATAAATATGTGTTGTGTGCAATGGACTTATGTGTTGTGTGCAATGGACTTACTTCACAAAATGGCTGGAAGCTTATGCTCTGCCAGACCAGGAGGCAGAAACGGTGGCAGATGCTTTGCTGCAGGGCATGTTCAGCCGTTTTGGAACACCTCACGTTCTACACAGCGACCAGGGCAGGAACTTTGAGTCCAGAGTATTTGCAGCCCTGTGTCAGCGGCTGAATGTGCAGAAAACACGCACCACACCTTTGCATCCACAGAGTAACGGTTTAGTGGAACGCTTTAATCGCACCATGCAAGCTGGCTATCCTCACCGCTTCCCACCAGAGCGACTGGGATAAGCACATCCCCCTGGTCTTAATGGCCTATAGGTCGGCTGTTCAGAGCTCCACACAGTGCACCCCTGTTTTGCTGATGTTGGCAAGAGAGATCCGCACCCCAGCAGAACTGGCGTTTGGTTGGCCACCAGACAATGGAGAGGACTCACCTGGACCAGAGTACGCCAGGAAACTACAGGATCATCTGGAGATGGCACGTCTTCGCTCGAGACCAGCTGGAGAAGGCTGGTATGAGACAGAAGAGGAACTATGATGTGAGAAATAAAGGCAGAGACTTCCAGTCGGGTGAGTTGATTTGGGTCTATACACCCAAACGGAAAAAGGGGCGTTGCCCGAAACTGGACAGCCATTGGGATGGGCCTTGCCGGGTGCTAGAGCGGGTGGGAGAGGTATTGTCCTAATACACACCCGGTAGTGGCGATGTGAATCAAGGCAGGCAGGGACAAAATCACAGACAAATGGCAGTTTGTACATGATTGAGTGAGGGTATATAAACCATGAAAGGCAAACAGAACACAGGTGAAAACAATCATATAATCAGGCAAGGTAAAACAAGGCAGAAAAACCAGATCCTGTATGATCCTTCAGAACAAAAGCATATAACATAGGAAGTCATGATCATGAGAACATCCAATAAAAGGAGAAACCACAAAGCCCATGCTGCTGAGAAGTGGAAAAAGGATAGTTTACCAAGTAAAAGGAAAAAAGTCAGAACCAAAAAGGGAGGAGGATGAGGACCAAGAGTCAGAAGAGGAGGAAAGAACTGAATACATAGCACCACTACTACAAAAAGGACCCAATCACACAGCCAGATAAGTACAATGGAGTTTCATGGACATGATGGGACTGACAAAACTGCCTACCAGCCTTGACAGATGTGAGCAGATAAATGGATCACAGCCTTTGAAGAAAACACAGGAGGAATAACACTGGCTATGGGAGACATCAAAGCCTTGTTGATGCAAATAGTAGGAAAGCAAACCAACACAGAAATCCTGACTGAAGGAGGCACAATGGCAGTGACCCGAAACAATCACTTTGATGGAGATCCATTTTTAAATTATAGATCAGACATATGGAAAGTACTGTGAAACAAATATCCATCAAAGATGGACCCCTCGAAATTAGAAAAAGAGAAATTAAAAGACGAGGAGAGTCCACCTCAGTTTCTCCATGGATTTCAGAGGAAATGGAGGGAGGAAACAGGAAGTGAATGGAATGCATATGAAACAACTAAAACCCTCTTCAAGCTAATGGTGAAAAAAGCCATTGTTGGGACATGCACCGCACCTGTGTCCCCCCGAGTTGGTTTATTTGAAGAGATCGGTCAGTAGCCTATTGAAGATTCTATACTTTTATTGTTTCCACAGCAAAACAGATTACATGAGCAAATACAGTCAGATATATCTGGAGTTCTGTGACACTATTTCTAATGCATGTAGCCACAGAACTCAAAACATGGAAACACACAGTGGTTATATAGTCTGATTACGCCCTTCTCAACTGTAACTCTTGCTGCTCAGCTCGTTCCCATATATGGCCTTTACATCAGTGTATGCTCAGTAATATTTCACTTCCCATATATAGTCTTTACACCAGTGATTACAATAATTCAATCTTTTATCTTTGACCCCTCACACCATGCCAGATGAAGTAAGGAAGAAACTAGATAATGTAGTTGGATTCATGAAAATGGACTGCCCAATGTTTTCTGAGCGCAATGTGCATTATGTGGAAGCTCATAGCGCTGAAAAACAGAGCCAAGAAGAAACAACAAAGATGCTAGCTGGTAAGCTAACACAACTCCAGATAGGAGAACTGACAAAACAGAAAAAAGACAGAGAAAAAGACCTCTCCTCACAATGCAACCACAAAGTAAACCCACCATAGGAATTACTATCCAAGATTGATTATATCAATTTATGGTGGATACAGGAGCAACATACTCATGTATTGGAGAAGAAGGAGCCGAACTTCCCGTCTACTTCGAAGATTTGAACTGTGGGCTTCTCTGGGAGAACTCAAGTAATACCCATGACTGAACCGGTTCAAATAAGGGTTGCAGGAAAAACTGTCTATGCTCCACTTCTCTATTCAGAAAACACACCAATAAATCTGTTGGGAAGAGATATCCTGTGCTCTCCAAAAGCAAAAATACTGTGCACACCAGATGGAATATCCTTTGAGATTCCAGAAGAAGGCCTGAACACCATGATGTCACTGATTGAACCCACAATGGACCAAGACTCTACAGAAAAGACACAAGAAGCACAAGTATATTGGATGAGAATAACCTCTCAACACTCATTCCTGAAACAAGAATGGGAAACTTGGAAACTGTTCATTACCCACTACTATGAAAAAGCACGAGAACAAACTCTCCCACTCAATTCAATTTAATTCAATTTTATTTGTATAGCGCCAAATCACAATACAAATCATCTCAAGGCACTTTACAAAAACTAAAACTAAAAACCCAATAAATCCCTTCAACACATGGCCTCAGTTTGGGCGGCCATCTGCCTCAACCAGTTGGGGTGAGTTGATAGAGCAGAGAGAAAAGAACAGCAAACATCAGCGATATATAGCTGCAGGACCAGGAACACCTACAGAAGGTACAGAGAGAGAGAACAGACAGAGCGGGAGAGAGCACAAACTAGGGGAGAGAGAGAGAGCACAAGGTTAGTGACATTCAGTGGTGAAATATACATGTGAGGTGGGAGGAGAGGAAGAGAGGGGAAGGGAAGGAAAGGGAAGGTTGGGGGGGGTTAGGGTAGGGGAGCTCAGGTGGTCCTTGGGCAGTCTAGGCCTATAGCAGCACAACCAAGGGATGGTTCAGGTTGCGTGAAGCCAGCCCTAACTATATGCTTTGTCAAAGAGGAAGGTTTTAAGTCTGGCCTTAAAAGTACAGAGAGTGTCTGTCTCCTGAACCCAGGCTGGGAGCTGGTTCCACAGGAGAGGAGCTTGATAGCTAAAGGCTCTGCCTACCATTCTGCTTTTGGAAACTCTGAGAACCACAAGTAGACCTGCACTCTGAGAGCGAAGTGGTCTATTGGGATAATATGGTACTATGAGATCTTTAAGGTATGAAGGAGCTTGATCACGAAGGGATTTGTATGTGAGGAGAAGGATTTAAAATTCTATTCTGTATTTTACAGAGAGCCAATGAAGAGAAGCCAATATAGGAGAAATATGATCTCTCTTGCTAGTTCCTGTCAGGACTCTAGCTGCGGCATTCTGGATTAACTGGAGGCTTTTTATGAAAATACTGGGACATCCAGTTAGTAATGAGTTACAGTAATCTAGCCTTGAGGTAACAAATGCGTGGACTAGTTTTTCTTCATCATTTTGAGACAGGATGTTCCTAATTTTGGCAATGTTGCACAGGTGAAAGAAGGCAGTTCTAGAGATTTGTTCTATGTGTGAGTTAAAGGACATGTCCTGGTCAAAAATAACTCCAAGGTTTTTCACAGTAGTGCTGGAGGCCAGGGCTATGCCATCTAAAGTAGCTATAATTTTAGAAAACTTATTTCTGAGGTTTTTAGGCCCAAATACTTCTGTTTTCTCTGAATTTAAAAGTAGAAAATTACTGGTCATCCAGGCCTTTATGTCAGTTAGATAGGCTTGAAGTCTGGTTAACTGGTTTGTGTTAACAGGTTTAATAAATAAATACAACTGAGTGTCATCTGCATAGCAGTGGTAATTAATAGAGTACTTCCTAATGACATAGGAATGACAATGTCGGACCGTCACCCAGGCTAATTCTCCGGGCTGCTCCAGAGCTGCCCTTGGACCGCTAACAGACCCTGAGCTCGATGGCTCCACACCAGCTAACGGGGCTAAGCTAGCTGGCTTTTGCTCAAAGGTGCGGAGCCGCGATTCCAAATCAGTGATCCTCGCCTCCAAAGCTAGCAGAACCTTACATTTATTACAGGTATCATTATCGCTAAAGGAGGTAGAGGAATAACTAAACATGTGGCACACCGAGCAAGAAAGAGAGAGAGAGGGAGAGGCCATGTTAGCTAAGCTAACTAGCTAGCTAAGCTGACTGGTAGGCTAACGAGCGCTAAGTCAGAAAATAGTAATAAATACCGGTCAAAATAGAAAGGTACTTGACTAGTACCGGAATGTAGTAGTTAATGAATTGTTTAGAGAGTTTAGTTGGTTTTTAGCTGTGTTAGACTATAGATAGTCTGTTGCTAATCTGTAGACGAACTATACAACACGATACGCTTGCAATAGGAAGTGATTCACTTGCCCAGAAAAACCTGGATGGCACTCCATTGCACTATGCTGTATGACAGCAATCAATGACAGAGGACTATGAAAAATGCTGGGATGAACTGATGAATCACACGACCTCAGCCATTCAGAATGATGGCATCATACTGGGACATCAAGGAGCTACAGCAATAGTCACACTCTCAGATGACTTAAAAGCATGGTTCCAAGTCCCAGAACCAGCACCTCATGTCACAAAACTAAAAGTGCATGCAACACCCCAATCTTTCCAATAAGAAAACCAAATTCTAATAATTATAGGTTAGTGCATGATTTGAGAGCAATCAATACTATAGTTGCTGAAGAAAATCCTGTAGTACCTGATCCACATACATTGTTGTCTGACATTGCTCGGGGCAAAGTGGTATACGGTGAATGACCTGTGCCCTGTATTTTTTAGTGTGCCTGTTCATCCAAATTCACAGTACTTTTTTGCATTCACCTATCAAGGACAGCAGTATACCTATCAAAGTTTACCTCAAGGGTTTGTGCACTCCGCCTCAATATTTAATCGAGTGTTAGCAGAAGACCTTCAGCCCACCTGACTCAGTCTCCCTGACTTTCTGTCTGCTTCCTTGTGACTACAAAGCCGTGTTAAAAGTCTTTGTTGCATTAACATAGGACACAAAAGGGAGGTAGTAGACATTTGTCTGTCAAGGTATAAATTTCCCTCACATCCCCTACAGGGAAGCAGCCTCTAGCTTATTACAGCACAACATTGGACAATATAGAAGAAGGACTGCCACCCTGCTATCAGGGATTAACAGCTGCAGCATTTGCCTACAAAAAAGTATCAGTTTTGACAATGGGGCACCCAATGACCATGTACACATCCAATCAATTGCATGCATTGCTCGCGTTTTGTAGTCACTCAAGCCAGATGGATGGGCTATGAAGTACTGCTGTCAGGGAAAGACTTAACTGTGCAGAGATGAACCACCATAAATCCAGAAACAAGAATGGTCCTGCCAAATGTGGGAGTCCCTCATGATTGTGTTCAAGAAGCTGACAAGTTCATGCAAGTGCGTGAAAATCTACACAATCAACCCATCCCATCAGAGCTAACTTTATTTGTGGATGGGTCATGTGTAAGAGATGGAACAGGTACACATGCAGGTTATGGTGTTGTTCAGCTGAAACCAGATGGCACATTTGTTAAACTGCCATCAGTGAGCTTGGACCAACCATGGTCAGCTCAATTGGCAGAAATAAAAGCCCTCACTGCAGCCTGTTGAATGGCAGCAGGAAAAACAGCCACTATCTACACAGATAGTGCATATGGGTATGGAGTGTGTCACATCCATGCCAGCATATGGAAACAGCGAGGCTTTGTCTGTGCAGATGGCACACCTGTTATGCAAGGCGAAGCAGTGGCACAATTGATACAAGCTATGCAATTACCTAAAGAGTTAGTCATAGTCAAATGTCCAGCACACCAAACAAACAACTCTTTGGTAGCAAAAGGAAACAATCTAGATGAAGAAACCAAAAATGTAATACAAGCTCCAATTTTGTATGAAGAAGATGCAGACCCATAACTAGCCTGGCCTCACTGATAGAAGCCCAAAACTCAATGTCTGAGGCAGAAAAGAGACTGTGGGTCCAAAGGGGGGCCATTAGGATAGCCACACCCCATGGCTCACTATGTGAGTAGTAGTGATACTGAACATGGCAGCACAGCAGTCCTGCCCACAAGCCCTGAATCCTCTGAGGAAGGGCCCTCAGCTAGAGATGGAGAACACTTTGAGGCACCTCCCACACCTGGATGGGAAGGGCACTACTCTGAAGAACTTGATTCTGATTAGTCCTGTCTCTGTTATCCTGTATTTGTTGTTTTTGCTAACCCTTTCAGGTTTCGCAAGGGGGGAGATCCTGATGACTTATCCTCTCACTAATCCTCCTATAATCAGCACCACAACCAATCAGCACCTAATATCTAATTATGCAATGGCCATGGTCACTTCAGCAGTACACAGAGGTCTAGTAAAGTCAGAAAAAGAACAACACTTCATGTATGCAAAATCTGATGCATATCACTACACACTGACGACTGATCTTGCAGGCAAATATTGGTGGGGGTATCCGCATAACGACAACTGCCAAGGAGAAGGTAATTAAAATGTGTAAAACTAGCCCAAAAGCCCGTATCCAGTGTGCCCAGTTAGCCCCAAATGGAGGACATGAAATTTATCAAAAGAACCTCACACACGCTCAGTATCAACTGCCGGATTATACAGATGGAACATGACCATTAGCTGATGTTTTCTGGACTGAAAACAATGCTACTGTAATGCATATGTTGCCACCAAATTGGGAGAGTATATGTGCTCCAATAATGCTAAATGGACAATTGACACTAATCACTCAGAGAAATTGTCAATCCAAGGGTCAAACTAGAAGGGGAGTAGAGAAAGAAAAGTCACAACCAGAAGAAGATTGGACCAATCACCCAGAAGAAGTATTCTTGTCCTGGGACCAGGTACCTTCTGGAGTCCCATCAGAACATGAGGCCCTAGGATCTGATCAGATAATATCAGGGAGAATAGGATAGAATAGTAGGTAGTATTCCTTTCAGTGGATATATTTCAAATGCTTAGTATATTGCCAGGAATTGTAGATGGGTAAACTATTCATGGTACAATCAGCAGTGATATATCAACCATGTGGCTTTTGGTTTGGTAACAGAATAATTGCACGCCACCTCAGTAATGACCCTACAAAATAGATTTGTTATAGAAACTATGCTAGTTAAAGATAATTAAAGGAATTTGGTGATGATTGCTGTACAGTAATACCACTGCATACAGATTCTGAGGGAAATTTGACTAATGTACTGAAAGAAATTAAATGAATGCGAGAAGAACATGTGAACAATTCAAATTGGAACACTAAATTGAAAGGTTTCTGGGACGGATCAATAGGGTGGGCTGGACTAGGTTACTGAGAATGATATATTAACTATATAATAACTTGCTGCATTTTACCATTGCTGTGCATTCTAGTTTCACACGCCATTAAAACTATAACAATTCCCATTGCATGTGCAAGTGCTAGATGATGTTACTTTGACAGCATATGATAACAGTGATGGCAGCACAACCCTGGAGGAGGTAGTATAGACGGGCAGAGGTCACCATCCACTCTTCACAAAGGTATGTACAAAGTTAAAAAATATATTCTAACAAGTTAAAGGCTAATATAGAAGAAGAAGAAGTAGTACTTTATTAATCCCCAAGGGGAAATTCAGTTGTTACAGCATGTTACGGTATGGTGGTGGTGTTGATGAAGGAGGAGAGGTGAGGACCCAAGTGCAGGACACAACGAGTTTATTTCCAGGGTTCAGGCAAAAGCAACATAAATCTCCGCCACTCGGCGGGCAGGCAGGTAGGCAAAAAACAGAAACGCCACTCGGCATAACGGGCACAAAACTAGCTCCTTCACACTGCTGCAAACATGCATTACAAGCATCACACAACGCTTGACTAACTTCAATGCTCCGACGGAGAACAAAGGAAACGCAGGGGAATAAATAGACCAAACTCAAGACTAATTAAACACAGGTGAAAACAATCTTACTAACGAAACAAAGCTACCTAGGATTAACACAGAACTGAAACAGGAAGTGACCAAAATAAGAGGCTGAAAACGGAAACAAAAAAACCAACTCATGACACAGCAGTTATTTAATTTGAGATTATTTAAATTATATAGATTAATAGTAATTCATAAAGTAAGTAATAATTAACTAATTATTTATTTGGGGAGGTTTGTGTGTGTGTGTGTGTGTGTGTGTGTACATGCATGTGTGTGTGTGTGCGTTATTGTTTGTATTGAGGAATTATACAGTCTTATGGCCTTGGACACAAAAGACTTCCTGAATCTTACAGTCTTGGCTTTAGGGGGAATTAGTCTGTGGCTGAATGAACTTCCCATTTGCCACAGTTCCTCATGAAGTGGGTGGGCAGAATTGTCCAGTATGGAGTTGATTTTGTCCACCATCCTCCTCTCTGCCACAGCTTCCAGACTGTCCAGTTCCAGTCCAAAAACAGATTTTGCCTTCCTGATCAACTTATTTAGTCTGTTGGCCTCACCAGCCTTGATGCCACCTCCCCAGCACACAACTGCAAAAAACAGTGCACTCACTACTACAGACCGATAGAACATCTTCAGTAGCTTGTTGCACACACCAAAGGAACAGAGTCTCCTGAGGAAGAACAGTCTGCTCTGTCCTTTCTTGAAGAGTACATCTGTATTGTTTGACCAGTCCAGTTTGTTGTTAATGTGGACTCCAAGGTATTTGTAGGAGTCCACAATCTCTACTTCGTCTCCGAGGATGGAGACAGGGACTGGGCTCTTCCTGCTCCTCCTAAAGTCCACCACCAGTTCTCTGGTTTTCTTGATATTGAGCTTTAGACAGTTGTTGTTACACCAATCAACAAAGCTTTTTATCACGTATCTGTATTCCTCATCATTATTATTATTGATGCATCCAATGATTGAAGAGTCATCAGAGAACTTCTGTAGGTGACAGGTTCCTGAGTTGTAGCGGAAGTCTGAGGTGTAGAGTGTAAACAGGAATGGTGCCAGTACAGTTCCTTGAGCTGCACCGGTGCTGCTCATCACCACATCAGATATGCAGCCATCTAAGCGAACAAACTGTGGCCGCCCAGTGAGGTAGTCTTTGATCCACTCCACCATATCTGCGGGAACTTCCATATCCTGCATCTTTGCACTTAGCAGGTGGGGCTGAATAGTGTTGAAAGCACTTGAAAAGTCATAAAACATGACTCTCACAGTGTTGCCCTGCCTCTCCAGATGGGAGTATGCTCTGTGCATTAAGAAGATGATGGCATCTTCCACTCCGATGTGTTCTTGATATGCAAACTGCAGGGGGTCCAGAAATTCAGACACTTGGGACCTCAGGTGTTGCAGGACCAGTCTCTCAAACACTTTCATGACGTGATGTTAGCGCTACTGGTCTGAAGTCACTAAGGGTACTGGGACGGGTTCATTTTGGTAATGGGACAATACAGGAAGTTTTCCATAATTTAGGCACCTTTTTGAGCCTCAGAGATACAGTGGGTACGGAAAGTATTCAGACCCCTTTCAATTTTTCACTCTTTGTGTCATTGCAGCCATTTGCCAAAATCAAAAAAGTTCATTTTATTTCTCAATGTACACTCAGCACCCCATCTTGACAGAAAAAAACAAATGTAGAAATTTTTGCAAATTTATTAAAAAAGAAAAACTGAAATATCTCATGGTCATAAGTATTCAGACCCTGTGCTCAGTATTGAGTAGAAGCACCCTTTTGAGCTAGTACTGCCATGAGTCTTCTTGGGAATGATGCAACAAGTTTTTCACACCTGGATTTGGGGATCCTCTGCCATTCTTCCTTGCAGATCCTCTCCAGTTCTGTCAGGTTGGATGGTGAACGATGGTGGACAGCCATTTTCAGGTCTCTCCAGAGGTGCTCAATTGGGTTTAGGTCAGGGCTCTGGCTGGGCCAGTCAAGAACAGTCACAGAGTTGTTCCGAAGCCACTCCTTTGTTATTTTAGCTGTGTGCTTAGGGTCATTGTCCTGTTGAAAGGTGAACCTTTGGCCCAGTCTGAGGTCCTGAGCACTCTGGAAGAGGTTTTCTTCCAGGATATCTCTGTACTTGGCCGCATTCATCTTTCCGTCAATTGCAACCAGTCGTCCTGTCCCTGCAGCTGAAAAACACCCCCACAACATGATGCTCCCACCACCATGTTTTACTGTAGGGATTGTATTGGACAGGGGATGAGCAGTGCCTGGTTTTCTCCACACATACCGCTTACAATTAACGCCAAAAAGTTCAATCTTGGTCTCATCAGACCAGAGAATCTTATTTCTCATAGTCTGCGAGTCCTTCTTGTGTGTTTTTTGGCAAACTATGCGGGCTTTCATGTGTCTTGCACTGAGGAGAGGCTTCCGTCGGGCCACTCTGCCATAAAGCCCCGACTGGCTGCAGTGATAGTTGACTTTGTGGAACTTTCTCCCATCTCCCTACTGCATCTCTGGAGCTCAGCCACAGTGATCTTTGGGTTCTTCTTTACCTCTCTCACCAAGGCTCTTCTCCCACAATTGCTCAGTTTGGCTGGACGGCCAGGTCTAGGAAGAGTTCTGGTCGTCCTAAACTTTTTCCATTTGAGGATTATGGAGGCCACTGTGCTCTTAGGAACCATGAGTGCTGCAGAAATTCTTTTGTAGTCTTGGCCAGATCTGTGCCTTGCCACAATTCTGTCTCTGAGCTCCTTGGGTAGTTCCTTCGACCTCATTTGCTCTGACATGCACTGTGAGCTGTAAGGTCTTATATAGACAGGTGTGTGCCTTTCCTAA
Organism: Mastacembelus armatus; assembly: GCF_900324485.2. Classification (NCBI taxonomy): domain Eukaryota; kingdom Metazoa; phylum Chordata; class Actinopteri; order Synbranchiformes; family Mastacembelidae; genus Mastacembelus; species Mastacembelus armatus. The sequence continues at coordinate 128,008 of NC_046640.1, forward strand.
TCAAGTCCAATCGGTTTAATTAAACACAGCTGGACTCTAATGAAGGAGCAGAACCATCTCAAGGAGGATCAGAAGAAATGGACAGCATGTGAGTTAAATATGAGTGTCACTGCAAAGGGTCTGAATACTTATGACCATGTGATATTTCAGTTTTTCTTTTTTAATAAATTTGCAAAAATTTCTACATTTTTGATTTTGGCAAATGGCTGCAATGACACAAAGAGTGAAAAATTTAAAGGGGTCTGAATACTTTCCGTACCCACTGGAGGTTGAAGAATTTCTGAAAAACCTCTGCAAGCTGTCCAGCACACATCTTAAGTACTCTGGGACTGATCTCATCTGGTCCTTTTGCTTTGTTGGCCTTTAGTTTAGCTAGTTCCTTCCTCACCTGTTCTGTGGCAAAGGCTGGGCCTGTGTATTGTGTTGATGTTGTATGGCTGCTGATAGAGGAGATGGTATCAGTGGGCAATGGGCAGGCAGCATTGGCAGAGATATTGGGTGGGGGGATGTGAAGAGACCCCAAGGCATCAACTAAGGTGGTGTAGGGAGGAGGAATGGTGTGTGAGGACAATGGATCAGAGCAAGAAGCAGAGGTGGTGTCAAATCTATTAATTCAATTCAATTCAATTCAATTTTATTTGTATAGCGCCAAATCACAATACAAATCATCTCAAGGCACTTTACAAAAACTAAAACTAGAAACCCAACAATTCCCTTATGAGCAAGCACTTGGCGACAGTGGAGAAGAAAAACTCCCTTTAATGGAAGAAAAAACCTCCAGCAGAACCGGGCTCAGTTTGGGCGGCCATCTGCCTCGACTGGTTGGGGTGAGTGGATAGAGGAAAGAGAGAAAAGAACAGCAACAATAAACAACAAATAGACACTGCAGGTTGGTGGGACCAGTAACTGCACATCAGCGATATACAGCTCCAGGACCAGGGACACCTGCAAGAAGGTACAGAGAGAGAACAGAGAGAGAGGGAGAGAGCACAAACTAGGGGAGAGAGAGAGCACAAGGTTAGTGACATTCAATGGTGGAATATACATGTGAGGGGGGAGAAGAGGAAGAGAGGGGAAGGAAAGGGAGGGGAGGGGTAGGGGAGTTCAGTGCACCGATGGTCCTCGGGCAGTCTAGGCCTATAGCAGCATAACTAAGGGATGGTTCAGGGTTGCCTGAAGCCAGCCCTAACTATATGCTTTGTCAAAGAGGAAGGTTTTAAGTCTAGCCTTTAGAGTATAGAGAGTGTTTGCCTCCTGAACCCAGGCTGGGAGCTGGTTCCATAAGAGAGGAGCTGGATAACTAAAGGCTCTGCCTCCCATTCTGCTTTTGGAAACTCTGGGAACCACAAGTAGACCTGCACTCTGAGAGCGAAGTGGTTTATTGGGATAATATGGTGCTATGAGGTCTTTAAGGTATGAAGGAGTTTGATTATGAAGGGATTTGTATGTGAGAAGAAGGATTTTAAATTCTATTCTATATTTTACAGGGAGCCAATGAAGAGAAGCCAATATAGGAGAAATATGATCTCTCTTGCTAGTTCCTGTCAGGACTGTGGCTGCGGCATTCTGGATTAATAGGAGGCTTTTTATGGAGATATTGGGACATCCAGATAGTAATGAGTTACAGTAATCTAGCCTTGAGGTAACAAATGCATGGACTAGTTTTTCTGCATCATTTTGAGACAGGATGTTCCTAATTTTGGAAATGTTGCATACGTGAAAGAATGCAGTTCTAGAGATTTGTTTTACGTGTGAGTTAAAGGACATGTCCTGGTCACAAATGACTCCAAGGTTTTTTACAGTAGTGCTGGAGGCCAGGGTTATGCCATCTAGAGTAGCTATAATTTGAGAAAAGTTATTTCTGAGATTTTTTGGCCCAAATATAATGACTTCTGTTTTCTCCGAGTTTAAAAGTAAAAAATTACTGGTCATCCAGGCCTTTATGTCAGTTAGACAGGCTTGAAGTCTGGTTAACTGGTTTGTGTTAACAGGTTTAATAGATAGATATAACTGAGTGTCATCTGCATAGCAGTGGTAATTAATAGAGTGCTTCCTAATGACATAGCCTAGAGGAAGCATGTACAGGGTGAACAGAATCGATCCTAGCACGGAGCCTTGTGGAACTCCATAACTAACGTTTGTTCGTGTGGAAGGTTCATAATGGACATGAACAAACTGGAATCTGTCCGATAAACAGGATTGGAACCACTTTAACGCTGTTCCTCTGATACCAATCACATGCTCCAGTCTCTGTAATAAGATGTTGTGGTCAATGGTGTCGAATGCTGCACTAAGGTCTAGGAGGACAAGTATAGAAACAAGTCCATTATCTGAGGCTAAGAGAGGATCGTTGGTAACTTTCAACAGTGCTGTTTCTGTACTATGATGTTCTCTAAATCCTGATTGAAAATCTTCAAATAGTTCATTCCTGTGTAAGTGGTCTGATAGCTGCTTAGCAACAGCTTTTCTAGGATTTTAGAAATAAATGGTAGGTTGGATATTGGTCTATAATTAGCCAAGACTCCTGGATCAAGACTAGGCTTTTTGAGTAAAGGTTTGATTACTGCAGTCTTAAAGGCCTGTGGAACATAGCCTGATACTAGAGATAAATCCAATAAGTCCAATAAAGTTGAGTTCATTAATGGCAGGGTGCCTTTAAGCAGTCTAGTCGGGATGGGGTCTAAGAGACACGTTGATGATTTCGATGAAGCAACTACTGATGTAAATTCAGAGAGATCTATGGGAGAGAAGCAGTCTAAACATAACTGAGGTCCTACAGATGATTCAAGAGCAGTATGGCGTGCCCAACAATGTAGTCCCAAGTATTCAAAGTGAACATCAACTAACGTGGAGATCCACTGTAGCCGGGCTTCATGTATATACTGTGCAGACGATCAGTCGCAGCTCGTTCTGCGCGTGTAGTCAGACGTCATTGAACGGAACTGAAGCCATATAGGACAACGAATACGCGTCTGCTGTTTAAAACTCAGTGTTGCATTTCACATGTTTGTTTGAGTTTAAAGGGAGAATTGAAATGAAGCCTGCTGTGAAGTATTTTTGCAGCACCCTTATTGAGATTTTGAAAATGCCTTAGATTATAATCACGATGAAGTTTTTGGGCATGGGCAATGATAATCGCCATAGCCAAGGGTAAGTATGCAACTGTACCGGGCTTCAGTAGTTATGTTCTTGCAAAGAAACGAGTCGCAGCTGTCTTAGAGCAGTATTTGTCACTCGTTCATTGAACGAGACTGAAGTTCCATATAGGACGAGAGAAGCGTCTGCTGTTTAAATCGTGGTTCATTTGCACATGTTTGAGTGTAATGAGTTGAAATGAAGCCTCTGTGAAATTTTTGGCAGCACCTTATTTTTTTAGGAAAATGCATTAGTATCATTACATGAGGACTTTTTTTTAATTCAAAACAAATGGTTTTTGCAGCAGCAGGGCGCAGAGAACTCAAAAATGACAGGGTGAGCAGAGCGGGGATTGGCACGTGTCTAGCCGAGCAACTGGCGTAGGACTGGGCACAGCGCTTTCTGGATGTCCCCCTGAAGTTTCGCTGGAGGCCCCAGCAGTTTTTCAATCATGACTGGTTAACAGGAAAAAAAGTTTTCTTCCCTGACCAGGACGACTGCATTGCTAGTAGTGCGTGCCCTACAAATGATAGTCACTATTCAAAGTGAACTATCAACTTAACGATCCACTGTACCGCTTCATGTAGTTGTGACTGTGGCACGAGATCAAGTCCGAGCAGCCGTTCTGAGGTTAGTGCACGTTCATTAGTAATCGAGACATGGAAGACCATATAAGTGACAACGAGAGACCTCTCGTCTTTTAACTCAGTGTGTCATATTCACATGTTTTTGAGTGTAAATGAGTTGTAAAGTGAAGCCTCTTGAATATTTTTGGCAGCACCTTATGTTTAGAAAATGCATTATATTAAGAAACGATGAATTTTGGAATGGGCATGATAATCCAAATCCAAAGTGGAATACAACTGTACCGCTTCATGTAGTGTATGTCTGTGGCAAAAAAGAGTCGCAGCTCGTTCTGCGCTGTATCAGCGTTCATTGAACGAGACTGAAGCCATATGGGACAACGAGAGAAGCGTCTTCTGTTTAAATCAGTGTGTTGTTCATTTAACATGTTTTTTGAGTGTAAATGAGTTGAGATGAAGCCTCTGTGAATATGTTTTGGCAGCACCTTATTGAGTTTTTGGGCATGGGCAGTGATAATCCATAACCAAAGTGAATATCAACTGTACCCGCTCATGTAGTTATGTGCCTGTGCAAAGAAACGAGTTCGCAGCTGTTCATCAGAGGCATATTGGTCCATCGTTCATTGAACGAGACTGAATTCCTATAGGACGAGAGAAAGCGTCCGGGCTGTTTAAATCAGTGTGTTTCATGTTCACATGTTTTGAGTGGTAAATGAGTTGAAATGAAGCCTCTGTGAATACTTTTGGCTGCACCTTATTGTTTTTAGGAAATGCATTATATCATTATCATGAGGACTTTTTTTTAATTCAAAACAAGTGGTTTTCAGCAGGGGCGCAGAGAACTCAAAAATGACATGTGGGTGATCAGACGGGGATTGGCAGCTGTCTAAGCCGAGCAGAGTGCGGTAGTAGGAATGGCAAGGCTCTTTCTGGATTCTGTCCCCCTTGAAGTTTTCGCTGGAGCCCCCGCAGTTTCCATCATGCTGCGTTAACAGGAAACTGAAAGTTTCTCCGCCTGACCAGGACGACTGCATTGCTAGTACGCCGTGCCCAACAAATGATAGTTAACATCCAAAGTGAATATCAACTTAACGTATCCATTGTACCGCTTCATGCACTGTGCAACGACTCAAGTCGCAGCTCGTTCTGCGCTGTAGTCAGCGTTCATTGAACGAGACTGAAGCCATATAGGACAACGAGAGACGCGTCTGCTGTTTAATCAGGGTGTTCATTTCACATGTTTTGAGTGTAAATGAGTTGAAATGAAGCCTCTGTGAATATGTTTTTGGCAGCACCTTATTGATTTTAGAAAATGCATTATATTATTATCATGATGATATTTGGGCATGGGCATGATAATCCATATCCAAAGTGAATATCAACTGTACCGCTTCATGTAGTTATGTATGTGCAAAGAAACGAGTCGCAGCTGTCTCAGAGCAGTATTTGTCATCGTTCATTGAACGAGACTGAAGCCATATAGGACGAGAGAAGCGTCTGCTGTTTAAATCTGTGTTCATTTCACATGTTTTGAGTGTAAATGAGTTGAAATGAAGCCGCTGTGAATATTTTTGGGCAGCACCTTTTGTTTTTTAGGAAATGCATTATATCATTAACATGAGGACTTTTTTTATTTAATTCAAAACAAGTGGTTTTGCAGCAGGGGGGCGGCAGAGAACTCAAAAATGACAGTGTGATCAGAGCGGGGATTGGCAGCTGTCAAAGCCGAGCAGACTGCGTAGGACTGGGCACGGCTTCTGGATGTCCCCCGAAGTTTTCGCTGGAGCCCCAGCAGTTTTCAATCATGACTGCGTTAACAGAACAGAAAGTTTCTCCGCCGCCTGACCAGGACGCTGCATTGCTAGTATGCCGTGCCCAACAAATGATAGTCAATATTCAAGTGAACATCAACTTAACGTATCCACTGTACCGTTCATGAGTAGGACTTGTGCAACGAATCAAGTCGCAGCTCGTTCTGAACGGTAGTCCAGCGTGTCAGTTGAACGAGACTGAAGCCATATAGGACAACGAGGAGACGCGCTGCGTTTTAACTCAGTGTTCATTTCACATGTTTTTGAGTGTAAATGAGTTGAAATGAAGTCCTCTGGTGAATATTTTTGGCAGCACCTTATGTAGTTTAGAAAATGCATTATATTAATATAACGATGATTTTTGGGAATGGCATGATATCCCATCCAAAGTGAATATCAACTGTACCAGCTTCATGTAGTTTATGTCTGTGCAAAAAACGAGTCGGCAGCTCGTTCTGCGCTGTAGTCAGCGTTCATTGAACAGACTGAAGCCATATTGGACAACGAGAGAAGCGTCCTCTGTTTAAATCAGTGTGTTCATTTAACATGTTTTGAGTGTAAATGAGTTGAAATGAAGCCTCTGTGAATATTTTTGGCAGCACCTTATTGAGTTTTGGGCATGGGCATGATAATCCATAACCAAAGTGAATATCAACTGTACCGCTCTATGTAGTTATGTCTGTGCAAAGAAACGAGTCGCAGCTGTTTCAGAGCATATTTGTCCTCGTTCATGAACGAGACTGAATTCCTATAGGACGAGAGAAGCGTCTGCTGTTTAAATCATGGGTTCATTCACATGTTTTTTGAGTAAATGAGTTGAAATGAAGCTCTGTGAATATTTTTGGCAGCATCTTATGGAGTTTAGAAAATGCATTATTTAAATATCACGATGATTTTTGGGCATGGGCATGATATCCATATCCAAATGGATATCAATTTACCGCTTCATGTAGTATGTCTGTGCAAAGAAGGAAGTCGCAGCCGTTCTGCGCTGTAGGCAGCGTTCATGGAACGAGACTGAAGCCATATTGGACAACGAGAGAAGCGTCTTCTGTTTAAATCAGTGTGTTCATTTAACATGTTTTGAGTGTAAATGAGTTGAAATGAAGCCTCTGTGAATATTTTTGGCAGCACCTTATTGAGTTTTGGGCATGGGCATGATAACCATACCAAAAGTGAATATCAACTGTAACCGCTCATGTAGTTATGTCTGTGCAAAGAGAACGAGTCGCAGCTGTCTTCAGAGCAGTATTTGTCATCGTTCATTGAACGAGACTGAAGCCATATAGGACGAGAGAAGCGTCTGCTGTTTAAATCAGTGTTCATTTCACATGTTTGAGTGTAAATGAGTTTGAAATGAAGCCTCTGTGAATACTTTTGGCTGCACCTTATTGTTTTTAGAAAATGCATTATATCATTATCATGAGGACTTTTTTAAATTCAAAACAAGTGGTTTTGCAGCAGGGGCGCAGAGAACTCAAAAATGACAGTGTGATCAGAGCGGGGATTGGCAGCTGTCTAAGCCGAGCAGAGTGCGGTAGGACTGGGCACGGCTTTCTGGATGTCCCCCTGAAGTTTTCGCTGGAGCCCCAGCAGTTTTCAATCATGACTGCGTTAACAGGAACAGAAAGTTTCTCCGCCTGACCAGGACGACTGCATTGCTAGTATGCCGTGCCCAACAAATGATAGTCAATATTCAAAGTGAACATCAACTTAACGTATCCACTGTACCGCTTCATGTAGTTATGACTGTGCAACGAATCAAGTCGCAGCTCGTTCTGAACGGTAGTCAGCGTTCATTGAACGAGACTGAAGCCATATAGGACAACGAGAGACGCGTCTGCTGTTTAACTCAGTGTTCATTTCACATGTTTTGAGTGTAAATGAGTTGAAATGAAGCCTCTGTGAATATTTTTGGCAGCACCTTATTGAGTTTAGAAAATGCATTATATTAATATAACGATGATTTTTGGGCATGGGCATGATAATCCATATCCAAAGTGAATATCAACTGTACCGCTTCATGTAGTTATGTCTGTGCAAAGAAACGAGTCGCAGCTGTCTCAGAGCAGTATTTGTCATCGTTCATTGAACGAGACTGAAGCCATATAGGACGAGAGAAGCGTCTGCTGTTTAAATCTGTGTTCATTTCACATGTTTTGAGTGTGAAATGAGTTGAAATGAAGCCTCTGTGAATACTTTTTGGCAGCACCTTATTTTTTTTAGAAATGCATTATATCATTATCATGAGGACTTTTTTTTAATTCAAAACAAGTGGTTTTGCAGACAAGTGGTTTTGCAGCAGGGGCGCAGAGAACTCAAAAATGACAGTGTGATCAGAGCGGGGATTGGCAGCTGTCTAAGCCGAGCAGAGTGCGGTAGGACTGGGCACGGCTTTCTGGATGTCCCCTAAGTTTCGCTGGAGCCCCAGCAGTTTTTCAATCATGACTGCGTTACAGGAACAGAAAGTTTCTCCCGCTGACAGGACGACTGCCTTGCTAGTATGCCGTGCCACAACAAATGATAGTCATATTCAAAGTGAACATCAACTAACGTATCCACTGTAACCGCTTCATGTAGTATGACGTGCACAATCAAGTCGCAGCTCGTTCTGAACGGTAGTCAGCGTTCATTGAACGAGACTGAACGCATATTAGGACAACGAGAGACGCGTCTCTGCTGTTTAACTCAGTAGTGTTCATTCACATTGTTAGAGTGTGTTAAATGACGTGTGAAATGAAGGCCTCCTGTGAAATGATTTTGGCAGCACCTTATTGAGTTTAGAAAACTGTTCATATATTTACATATAACGGATTGATTTTTGGGGATGACATATGGGGCCATGAGACATCAAATCCAAAGTGATATCACTGTACCGCTTATGTAGTTTAGTCCTGTGCAAGAAACGAGTCGCAGTGCTCTCGTTCTGCGCTGGTAAGTCGCGTTCATGAACGAGACTGAACCATATTGGACACGAGAGAAGCGTCTTCGGTTTAAATCATGTGTTCATTTAACATGTTTTTGAGTGTAAGAGTAAATGAAGCCTCTGTGAATAATTTTGGTAAAAACATGCGAGGTGAGGCGAGAGGGGGTAAATACTATGGTATGGGTTGAAGTTGGGGCATGGGTGCATAGAAAAGTAATAGAGAGGGGGGGGGGGGGGGGGGGGGGGGAGAAAAGAGGAGGGAAAGGAAAGAGAAAAAGAAGGAGAGAGGAGGGGGGAGGGGGGGGGGGGGGGGGGGGGGGGGGGGGGGGGGGGGCCATAACCAAAGGTGAAGTATCACTGTACCGCTCTATGTAAGTAATAAAGAAAGGTGTCCTGTGCAAAGAAACGATCGGCAGCTGTTTTCAGAGCAGTATTTGTCCTCGTTCATTGAACTAGACTGATCCTATAAGACGAGAGAACGTCCGCGTTTGTTAAATCATGTGTTCATTTCCATGTTTT